>NW_028124599.1:0-72726 GCF_965194825.1 Balaenoptera physalus
AGGTGAGGTGGGGTGATACATAAAACAAGAGTTTCAAATTAGCTCAGATACCGTTCCATAAACCCAATATGTAATAGACAAGACCTACTCCTTGCTCAGAGAACTGGACTCAACACGCCCGATTCACCGCACAAGAATATATCTGACTAGTAATAATCTTAAAACCTATGTATTGATATCTCTCTGTTAGTGTGTCAAGTGGGTGTAAAGCGGCATAAACACAGCCGTGAAAAGCAGCTAAACCCCATTATAAAAATAAATTACTTTTAAAAACCCATGAAACAAAGACAGGGAAAGACAGAGAAATTCTTACACAATTCGTTCAGGGGCTGTGATGCAACCTGGATTGACCATATCTAGACCCACAGCTGGATCAGACATAAGGGTGGACACTCTTGGGGCTGAGAGGTTTAGTGAGGTTGGGTGAGCAAACGCAGACCCTTTAAAGTAATACTGCGTGCTACCCATCGCATGGGTCCCAAATCTCCAGGTTCAAGGGCATCTTCCTACATCGAAAACATGCATGAGAAACCCAGAAGATGGTACACCGTGTGATGGGGAAAGGTTTCTAAAACGCACCTCATTTCTCATCTCCTTGTGCTCGGGTTCGCCATTCCAGCCACTTTACTAGCAATCTCCCTACTTGGAGCATCAGCACCTTTAACCTCCTGTTCCGTACAGGTTGCAATTTGTCCTGAGGATGAACGGGAAGACGGGGAACCAATGAGAGACTAGCTCTTGGTGTTGGGACAGGCACAGGTCACTCTATTTTCCCATCAGGAAGAAGAATTAACCACAGGCTCAGCCTGCCCCCCGGAACCAGAACAGGGCCTGAAGCCATCCTGCGCTTTTGCGGCCAGCTCCCAAAAAAGCGACTTGTAAAATGGAGCTTCAGGGCACTGCAATTCACAAACCTGCAGAGTTATAAATGATAACTCTCGTCCACAAATATATTGAGGGAAGGCAAAGAAGAGGATTTGAAATCACGGCAGAATTGCAGGAAACAGATTTCAGGAGGTAGATTCGAATCGCCTTTAAAGCACATGAAAAGCGGCAAAACGTTGACAATGATGCCCTTGGCCAAAAAGGGCGTATGAGTTTTTTCCTGAATATATTCAGGAAAAAACGCATACGCCCTTTTTGGCCAACCAAGCAACCTGGAAAGGCAAATCAGCGCTACAAAGAAGTCTCGCTTCCCATCGGTCAAAAGGGCCATGCTGAAAAAAGTGTCAAAACCAGAAATGCAGGCCAGGCCATGGAATAATGGGAGCCTTGCTACACTGATGGGCGGGATGTAAATTGCCAACAGCCACTCTGGAGAAGTGTACGGTGTGTCCTGAAACATCTAAAAAACACAGCTTAGAGAGCATAGGGCACTTCCACTCATGGGGGGATAAAGTGGGAAAATTGAAAATCAGCAAGACACAAGCACCCCAAAATTTAGGGCTGCTCTGTTGACAAGGACCTCCACTTCATTCCACCTTAAATATCCCAGGAAAGCGAAAAATGGATAAAAAAGTTGTGGTCCTTATGTACAATGGAATATCACTCAGCCATGAAATCAATGTCATAAGGCTAGTAGCAGCGTGATGAGTGGATTTAGGTAAGACGATTCTAAGTGAAATAAGTCACACAGAAAAGGACACTTCTCATAAGGTGTCACTTATAGAGGGAATGTAAAAACCTTTACACTTGAACTGAATTACAAAACAGAACAGAGTCACACATGCAGAAAACACACTATGGCTGCTTAACGGGAAAGGTGAGGTGGGGTGATACATAAAACAAGAGTTTCAAATTAGCTCAGATACCGTTCCATAAACCCAATATGTAATAGACAAGACCTACTCCTTGCTCAGAGAACTGGACTCAACACGCCCGATTCACCGCACAAGAATATATCTGACTAGTAATAATCTTAAAACCTATGTATTGATATCTCTCTGTTAGTGTGTCAAGTGGGTGTAAAGCGGCATAAACACAGCCGTGAAAAGCAGCTAAACCCCATTATAAAAATAAATTACTTTTAAAAACCCATGAAACAAAGACAGGGAAAGACAGAGAAATTCTTACACAATTCGTTCAGGGGCTGTGATGCAACCTGGATTGACCATATCTAGACCCACAGCTGGATCAGACATAAGGGTGGACACTCTTGGGGCTGAGAGGTTTGGTGAGGTTGGGTGAGCAAACGCAGACCCTTTAAAGTAATACTGCGTGCTACCCATCGCATGGGTCCCAAATCTCCAGGTTCAAGGGCATCTTCCTACATCGAAAACATGCATGAGAAACCCAGAAGATGGTACACCGTGTGATGGGGAAAGGTTTCTAAAACGCACCTCATTTCTCATCTCCTTGTGCTCGGGTTCGCCATTCCAGCCACTTTACTAGCAATCTCCCTACTTGGAGCATCAGCACCTTTAACCTCCTGTTCCGTACAGGTTGCAATTTGTCCTGAGGATGAACGGGAAGACGGGGAACCAATGAGAGACTAGCTCTTGGTGTTGGGACAGGCACAGGTCACTCTATTTTCCCATCAGGAAGAAGAATTAACCACAGGCTCAGCCTGCCCCCCGGAACCAGAACAGGGCCTGAAGCCATCCTGCGCTTTTGCGGCCAGCTCCCAAAAAAGCGACTTGTAAAATGGAGCTTCAGGGCACTGCAATTCACAAACCTGCAGAGTTATAAATGATAACTCTCGTCCACAAATATATTGAGGGAAGGCAAAGAAGAGGATTTGAAATCACGGCAGAATTGCAGGAAACAGATTTCAGGAGGTAGATTCGAATCGCCTTTAAAGCACATGAAAAGCGGCAAAACGTTGACAATGATGCCCTTGGCCAAAAAGGGCGTATGCGTTTTTTCCTGAATATATTCAGGAAAAAACGCATACGCCCTTTTTGGCCAACCAAGCAACCTGGAAAGGCAAATCAGCGCTACAAAGAAGTCTCGCTTCCCATCGGTCAAAAGGGCCATGCTGAAAAAAGTGTCAAAACCAGAAATGCAGGACAGGCCATGGAATAATGGGAGCCTTGCTACACTGATGGGCGGGATGTAAATTGCCAACAGCCACTCTGGAGAAGTGTACGGTGTGTCCTGAAACATCTAAAAAACACAGCTTAGAGAGCATAGGGCACTTCCACTCATGGGGGGATAAAGTGGGAAAATTGAAAATCAGCAAGACACAAGCACCCCAAAGTTTAGGGCTGCTCTGTTGACAAGGACCTCCACTTCATTCCACCTTAAATATCCCAGGAAAGCGAAAAATGGATAAAAAAGTTGTGGTCCTTATGTACAATGGAATATCACTCAGCCATGAAATCAATGTCATAAGGCTAGTAGCAGCGTGATGAGTGGATTTAGGTAAGACGATTCTAAGTGAAATAAGTCACACAGAAAAGGACACTTCTCATAAGGTGTCACTTATAGAGGGAATGTAAAAACCTTTACACTTGAACTGAATTACAAAACAGAACAGAGTCACACATGCAGAAAACACACTATGGCTGCTTAACGGGAAAGGTGAGGTGGGGTGATACATAAAACAAGAGTTTCAAATTAGCTCAGATACCGTTCCATAAACCCAATATGTAATAGACAAGACCTACTCCTTGCTCAGAGAACTGGACTCAACACGCCCGATTCACCGCACAAGAATATATCTGACTAGTAATAATCTTAAAACCTATGTATTGATATCTCTCTGTTAGTGTGTCAAGTGGGTGTAAAGCGGCATAAACACAGCCGTGAAAAGCAGCTAAACCCCATTATAAAAATAAATTACTTTTAAAAACCCATGAAACAAAGACAGGGAAAGACAGAGAAATTCTTACACAATTCGTTCAGGGGCTGTGATGCAACCTGGATTGACCATATCTAGACCCACAGCTGGATCAGACATAAGGGTGGACACTCTTGGGGCTGAGAGGTTTAGTGAGGTTGGGTGAGCAAACGCAGACCCTTTAAAGTAATACTGCGTGCTACCCATCGCATGGGTCCCAAATCTCCAGGTTCAAGGGCATCTTCCTACATCGAAAACATGCATGAGAAACCCAGAAGATGGTACACCGTGTGATGGGGAAAGGTTTCTAAAACGCACCTCATTTCTCATCTCCTTGTGCTCGGGTTCGCCATTCCAGCCACTTTACTAGCAATCTCCCTACTTGCAGCATCAGCACCTTTAACCTCCTGTTCCGTACAGGTTGCAATTTGTCCTGAGGATGAACGGGAAGACGGGGAACCAATGAGAGACTAGCTCTTGGTGTTGGGACAGGCACAGGTCACTCTATTTTCCCATCAGGAAGAAGAATTAACCACAGGCTCAGCCTGCCCCCCGGAACCAGAACAGGGCCTGAAGCCATCCTGCGCTTTTGCGGCCAGCTCCCAAAAAAGCGACTTGTAAAATGGAGCTTCAGGGCACTGCAATTCACAAACCTGCAGAGTTATAAATGATAACTCTCGTCCACAAATATATTGAGGGAAGGCAAAGAAGAGGATTTGAAATCACGGCAGAATTGCAGGAAACAGATTTCAGGAGGTAGATTCGAATCGCCTTTAAAGCACATGAAAAGCGGCAAAACGTTGACAATGATGCCCTTGGCCAAAAAGGGCGTATGAGTTTTTTCCTGAATATATTCAGGAAAAAACGCATACGCCCTTTTTGGCCAACCAAGCAACCTGGAAAGGCAAATCAGCGCTACAAAGAAGTCTCGCTTCCCATCGGTCAAAAGGGCCATGCTGAAAAAAGTGTCAAAACCAGAAATGCAGGCCAGGCCATGGAATAATGGGAGCCTTGCTACACTGATGGGCGGGATGTAAATTGCCAACAGCCACTCTGGAGAAGTGTACGGTGTGTCCTGAAACATCTAAAAAACACAGCTTAGAGAGCATAGGGCACTTCCACTCATGGGGGGATAAAGTGGGAAAATTGAAAATCAGCAAGACACAAGCACCCCAAAATTTAGGGCTGCTCTGTTGACAAGGACCTCCACTTCATTCCACCTTAAATATCCCAGGAAAGCGAAAAATGGATAAAAAAGTTGTGCTCCTTATGTACAATGGAATATCACTCAGCCATGAAATCAATGTCATAAGGCTAGTAGCAGCGTGATGAGTGGATTTAGGTAAGACGATTCTAAGTGAAATAAGTCACACAGAAAAGGACACTTCTCATAAGGTGTCACTTATAGAGGGAATGTAAAAACCTTTACACTTGAACTGAATTACAAAACAGAACAGAGTCACACATGCAGAAAACACACTATGGCTGCTTAACGGGAAAGGTGAGGTGGGGTGATACATAAAACAAGAGTTTCAAATTAGCTCAGATACCGTTCCATAAACCCAATATGTAATAGACAAGACCTACTCCTTGCTCAGAGAACTGGACTCAACACGCCCGATTCACCGCACAAGAATATATCTGACTAGTAATAATCTTAAAACCTATGTATTGATATCTCTCTGTTAGTGTGTCAAGTGGGTGTAAAGCGGCATAAACACAGCCGTGAAAAGCAGCTAAACCCCATTATAAAAATAAATTACTTTTAAAAACCCATGAAACAAAGACAGGGAAAGACAGAGAAATTCTTACACAATTCGTTCAGGGGCTGTGATGCAACCTGGATTGACCATATCTAGACCCACAGCTGGATCAGACATAAGGGTGGACACTCTTGGGGCTGAGAGGTTTGGTGAGGTTGGGTGAGCAAACGCAGACCCTTTAAAGTAATACTGCGTGCTACCCATCGCATGGGTCCCAAATCTCCAGGTTCAAGGGCATCTTCCTACATCGAAAACATGCATGAGAAACCCAGAAGATGGTACACCGTGTGATGGGGAAAGGTTTCTAAAACGCACCTCATTTCTCATCTCCTTGTGCTCGGGTTCGCCATTCCAGCCACTTTACTAGCAATCTCCCTACTTGGAGCATCAGCACCTTTAACCTCCTGTTCCGTACAGGTTGCAATTTGTCCTGAGGATGAACGGGAAGACGGGGAACCAATGAGAGACTAGCTCTTGGTGTTGGGACAGGCACAGGTCACTCTATTTTCCCATCAGGAAGAAGAATTAACCACAGGCTCAGCCTGCCCCCCGGAACCAGAACAGGGCCTGAAGCCATCCTGCGCTTTTGCGGCCAGCTCCCAAAAAAGCGACTTGTAAAATGGAGCTTCAGGGCACTGCAATTCACAAACCTGCAGAGTTATAAATGATAACTCTCGTCCACAAATATATTGAGGGAAGGCAAAGAAGAGGATTTGAAATCACGGCAGAATTGCAGGAAACAGATTTCAGGAGGTAGATTCGAATCGCCTTTAAAGCACATGAAAAGCGGCAAAACGTTGACAATGATGCCCTTGGCCAAAAAGGGCGTATGCGTTTTTTCCTGAATATATTCAGGAAAAAACGCATACGCCCTTTTTGGCCAACCAAGCAACCTGGAAAGGCAAATCAGCGCTACAAAGAAGTCTCGCTTCCCATCGGTCAAAAGGGCCATGCTGAAAAAAGTGTCAAAACCAGAAATGCAGGACAGGCCATGGAATAATGGGAGCCTTGCTACACTGATGGGCGGGATGTAAATTGCCAACAGCCACTCTGGAGAAGTGTACGGTGTGTCCTGAAACATCTAAAAAACACAGCTTAGAGAGCATAGGGCACTTCCACTCATGGGGGGATAAAGTGGGAAAATTGAAAATCAGCAAGACACAAGCACCCCAAAGTTTAGGGCTGCTCTGTTGACAAGGACCTCCACTTCATTCCACCTTAAATATCCCAGGAAAGCGAAAAATGGATAAAAAAGTTGTGGTCCTTATGTACAATGGAATATCACTCAGCCATGAAATCAATGTCATAAGGCTAGTAGCAGCGTGATGAGTGGATTTAGGTAAGACGATTCTAAGTGAAATAAGTCACACAGAAAAGGACACTTCTCATAAGGTGTCACTTATAGAGGGAATGTAAAAACCTTTACACTTGAACTGAATTACAAAACAGAACAGAGTCACACATGCAGAAAACACACTATGGCTGCTTAACGGGAAAGGTGAGGTGGGGTGATACATAAAACAAGAGTTTCAAATTAGCTCAGATACCGTTCCATAAACCCAATATGTAATAGACAAGACCTACTCCTTGCTCAGAGAACTGGACTCAACACGCCCGATTCACCGCACAAGAATATATCTGACTAGTAATAATCTTAAAACCTATGTATTGATATCTCTCTGTTAGTGTGTCAAGTGGGTGTAAAGCGGCATAAACACAGCCGTGAAAAGCAGCTAAACCCCATTATAAAAATAAATTACTTTTAAAAACCCATGAAACAAAGACAGGGAAAGACAGAGAAATTCTTACACAATTCGTTCAGGGGCTGTGATGCAACCTGGATTGACCATATCTAGACCCACAGCTGGATCAGACATAAGGGTGGACACTCTTGGGGCTGAGAGGTTTAGTGAGGTTGGGTGAGCAAACGCAGACCCTTTAAAGTAATACTGCGTGCTACCCATCGCATGGGTCCCAAATCTCCAGGTTCAAGGGCATCTTCCTACATCGAAAACATGCATGAGAAACCCAGAAGATGGTACACCGTGTGATGGGGAAAGGTTTCTAAAACGCACCTCATTTCTCATCTCCTTGTGCTCGGGTTCGCCATTCCAGCCACTTTACTAGCAATCTCCCTACTTGGAGCATCAGCACCTTTAACCTCCTGTTCCGTACAGGTTGCAATTTGTCCTGAGGATGAACGGGAAGACGGGGAACCAATGAGAGACTAGCTCTTGGTGTTGGGACAGGCACAGGTCACTCTATTTTCCCATCAGGAAGAAGAATTAACCACAGGCTCAGCCTGCCCCCCGGAACCAGAACAGGGCCTGAAGCCATCCTGCGCTTTTGCGGCCAGCTCCCAAAAAAGCGACTTGTAAAATGGAGCTTCAGGGCACTGCAATTCACAAACCTGCAGAGTTATAAATGATAACTCTCGTCCACAAATATATTGAGGGAAGGCAAAGAAGAGGATTTGAAATCACGGCAGAATTGCAGGAAACAGATTTCAGGAGGTAGATTCGAATCGCCT
Source organism: Balaenoptera physalus (assembly GCF_965194825.1). Lineage (NCBI taxonomy): Eukaryota > Metazoa > Chordata > Mammalia > Artiodactyla > Balaenopteridae > Balaenoptera > Balaenoptera physalus. The sequence goes on from NW_028124599.1 coordinate 8,075, forward strand.
TTAAAGCACATGAAAAGCGGCAAAACGTTGACAATGATGCCCTTGGCCAAAAAGGGCGTATGAGTTTTTTCCTGAATATATTCAGGAAAAAACGCATACGCCCTTTTTGGCCAACCAAGCAACCTGGAAAGGCAAATCAGCGCTACAAAGAAGTCTCGCTTCCCATCGGTCAAAAGGGCCATGCTGAAAAAAGTGTCAAAACCAGAAATGCAGGCCAGGCCATGGAATAATGGGAGCCTTGCTACACTGATGGGCGGGATGTAAATTGCCAACAGCCACTCTGGAGAAGTGTACGGTGTGTCCTGAAACATCTAAAAAACACAGCTTAGAGAGCATAGGGCACTTCCACTCATGGGGGGATAAAGTGGGAAAATTGAAAATCAGCAAGACACAAGCACCCCAAAATTTAGGGCTGCTCTGTTGACAAGGACCTCCACTTCATTCCACCTTAAATATCCCAGGAAAGCGAAAAATGGATAAAAAAGTTGTGGTCCTTATGTACAATGGAATATCACTCAGCCATGAAATCAATGTCATAAGGCTAGTAGCAGCGTGATGAGTGGATTTAGGTAAGACGATTCTAAGTGAAATAAGTCACACAGAAAAGGACACTTCTCATAAGGTGTCACTTATAGAGGGAATGTAAAAACCTTTACACTTGAACTGAATTACAAAACAGAACAGAGTCACACATGCAGAAAACACACTATGGCTGCTTAACGGGAAAGGTGAGGTGGGGTGATACATAAAACAAGAGTTTCAAATTAGCTCAGATACCGTTCCATAAACCCAATATGTAATAGACAAGACCTACTCCTTGCTCAGAGAACTGGACTCAACACGCCCGATTCACCGCACAAGAATATATCTGACTAGTAATAATCTTAAAACCTATGTATTGATATCTCTCTGTTAGTGTGTCAAGTGGGTGTAAAGCGGCATAAACACAGCCGTGAAAAGCAGCTAAACCCCATTATAAAAATAAATTACTTTTAAAAACCCATGAAACAAAGACAGGGAAAGACAGAGAAATTCTTACACAATTCGTTCAGGGGCTGTGATGCAACCTGGATTGACCATATCTAGACCCACAGCTGGATCAGACATAAGGGTGGACACTCTTGGGGCTGAGAGGTTTGGTGAGGTTGGGTGAGCAAACGCAGACCCTTTAAAGTAATACTGCGTGCTACCCATCGCATGGGTCCCAAATCTCCAGGTTCAAGGGCATCTTCCTACATCGAAAACATGCATGAGAAACCCAGAAGATGGTACACCGTGTGATGGGGAAAGGTTTCTAAAACGCACCTCATTTCTCATCTCCTTGTGCTCGGGTTCGCCATTCCAGCCACTTTACTAGCAATCTCCCTACTTGGAGCATCAGCACCTTTAACCTCCTGTTCCGTACAGGTTGCAATTTGTCCTGAGGATGAACGGGAAGACGGGGAACCAATGAGAGACTAGCTCTTGGTGTTGGGACAGGCACAGGTCACTCTATTTTCCCATCAGGAAGAAGAATTAACCACAGGCTCAGCCTGCCCCCCGGAACCAGAACAGGGCCTGAAGCCATCCTGCGCTTTTGCGGCCAGCTCCCAAAAAAGCGACTTGTAAAATGGAGCTTCAGGGCACTGCAATTCACAAACCTGCAGAGTTATAAATGATAACTCTCGTCCACAAATATATTGAGGGAAGGCAAAGAAGAGGATTTGAAATCATGGCAGAATTGCAGGAAACAGATTTCAGGAGGTAGATTCGAATCGCCTTTAAAGCACATGAAAAGCGGCAAAACGTTGACAATGATGCCCTTGGCCAAAAAGGGCGTATGCGTTTTTTCCTGAATATATTCAGGAAAAAACGCATACGCCCTTTTTGGCCAACCAAGCAACCTGGAAAGGCAAATCAGCGCTACAAAGAAGTCTCGCTTCCCATCGGTCAAAAGGGCCATGCTGAAAAAAGTGTCAAAACCAGAAATGCAGGACAGGCCATGGAATAATGGGAGCCTTGCTACACTGATGGGCGGGATGTAAATTGCCAACAGCCACTCTGGAGAAGTGTACGGTGTGTCCTGAAACATCTAAAAAACACAGCTTAGAGAGCATAGGGCACTTCCACTCATGGGGGGATAAAGTGGGAAAATTGAAAATCAGCAAGACACAAGCACCCCAAAGTTTAGGGCTGCTCTGTTGACAAGGACCTCCACTTCATTCCACCTTAAATATCCCAGGAAAGCGAAAAATGGATAAAAAAGTTGTGGTCCTTATGTACAATGGAATATCACTCAGCCATGAAATCAATGTCATAAGGCTAGTAGCAGCGTGATGAGTGGATTTAGGTAAGACGATTCTAAGTGAAATAAGTCACACAGAAAAGGACACTTCTCATAAGGTGTCACTTATAGAGGGAATGTAAAAACCTTTACACTTGAACTGAATTACAAAACAGAACAGAGTCACACATGCAGAAAACACACTATGGCTGCTTAACGGGAAAGGTGAGGTGGGGTGATACATAAAACAAGAGTTTCAAATTAGCTCAGATACCGTTCCATAAACCCAATATGTAATAGACAAGACCTACTCCTTGCTCAGAGAACTGGACTCAACACGCCCGATTCACCGCACAAGAATATATCTGACTAGTAATAATCTTAAAACCTATGTATTGATATCTCTCTGTTAGTGTGTCAAGTGGGTGTAAAGCGGCATAAACACAGCCGTGAAAAGCAGCTAAACCCCATTATAAAAATAAATTACTTTTAAAAACCCATGAAACAAAGACAGGGAAAGACAGAGAAATTCTTACACAATTCGTTCAGGGGCTGTGATGCAACCTGGATTGACCATATCTAGACCCACAGCTGGATCAGACATAAGGGTGGACACTCTTGGGGCTGAGAGGTTTAGTGAGGTTGGGTGAGCAAACGCAGACCCTTTAAAGTAATACTGCGTGCTACCCATCGCATGGGTCCCAAATCTCCAGGTTCAAGGGCATCTTCCTACATCGAAAACATGCATGAGAAACCCAGAAGATGGTACACCGTGTGATGGGGAAAGGTTTCTAAAACGCACCTCATTTCTCATCTCCTTGTGCTCGGGTTCGCCATTCCAGCCACTTTACTAGCAATCTCCCTACTTGCAGCATCAGCACCTTTAACCTCCTGTTCCGTACAGGTTGCAATTTGTCCTGAGGATGAACGGGAAGACGGGGAACCAATGAGAGACTAGCTCTTGGTGTTGGGACAGGCACAGGTCACTCTATTTTCCCATCAGGAAGAAGAATTAACCACAGGCTCAGCCTGCCCCCCGGAACCAGAACAGGGCCTGAAGCCATCCTGCGCTTTTGCGGCCAGCTCCCAAAAAAGCGACTTGTAAAATGGAGCTTCAGGGCACTGCAATTCACAAACCTGCAGAGTTATAAATGATAACTCTCGTCCACAAATATATTGAGGGAAGGCAAAGAAGAGGATTTGAAATCACGGCAGAATTGCAGGAAACAGATTTCAGGAGGTAGATTCGAATCGCCTTTAAAGCACATGAAAAGCGGCAAAACGTTGACAATGATGCCCTTGGCCAAAAAGGGCGTATGAGTTTTTTCCTGAATATATTCAGGAAAAAACGCATACGCCGTTTTTGGCCAACCAAGCAACCTGGAAAGGCAAATCAGCGCTACAAAGAAGTCTCGCTTCCCATCGGTCAAAAGGGCCATGCTGAAAAAAGTGTCAAAACCAGAAATGCAGGCCAGGCCATGGAATAATGGGAGCCTTGCTACACTGATGGGCGGGATGTAAATTGCCAACAGCCACTCTGGAGAAGTGTACGGTGTGTCCTGAAACATCTAAAAAACACAGCTTAGAGAGCATAGGGCACTTCCACTCATGGGGGGATAAAGTGGGAAAATTGAAAATCAGCAAGACACAAGCACCCCAAAATTTAGGGCTGCTCTGTTGACAAGGACCTCCACTTCATTCCACCTTAAATATCCCAGGAAAGCGAAAAATGGATAAAAAAGTTGTGGTCCTTATGTACAATGGAATATCACTCAGCCATGAAATCAATGTCATAAGGCTAGTAGCAGCGTGATGAGTGGATTTAGGTAAGACGATTCTAAGTGAAATAAGTCACACAGAAAAGGACACTTCTCATAAGGTGTCACTTATAGAGGGAATGTAAAAACCTTTACACTTGAACTGAATTACAAAACAGAACAGAGTCACACATGCAGAAAACACACTATGGCTGCTTAACGGGAAAGGTGAGGTGGGGTGATACATAAAACAAGAGTTTCAAATTAGCTCAGATACCGTTCCATAAACCCAATATGTAATAGACAAGACCTACTCCTTGCTCAGAGAACTGGACTCAACACGCCCGATTCACCGCACAAGAATATATCTGACTAGTAATAATCTTAAAACCTATGTATTGATATCTCTCTGTTAGTGTGTCAAGTGGGTGTAAAGCGGCATAAACACAGCCGTGAAAAGCAGCTAAACCCCATTATAAAAATAAATTACTTTTAAAAACCCATGAAACAAAGACAGGGAAAGACAGAGAAATTCTTACACAATTCGTTCAGGGGCTGTGATGCAACCTGGATTGACCATATCTAGACCCACAGCTGGATCAGACATAAGGGTGGACACTCTTGGGGCTGAGAGGTTTGGTGAGGTTGGGTGAGCAAACGCAGACCCTTTAAAGTAATACTGCGTGCTACCCATCGCATGGGTCCCAAATCTCCAGGTTCAAGGGCATCTTCCTACATCGAAAACATGCATGAGAAACCCAGAAGATGGTACACCGTGTGATGGGGAAAGGTTTCTAAAACGCACCTCATTTCTCATCTCCTTGTGCTCGGGTTCGCCATTCCAGCCACTTTACTAGCAATCTCCCTACTTGGAGCATCAGCACCTTTAACCTCCTGTTCCGTACAGGTTGCAATTTGTCCTGAGGATGAACGGGAAGACGGGGAACCAATGAGAGACTAGCTCTTGGTGTTGGGACAGGCACAGGTCACTCTATTTTCCCATCAGGAAGAAGAATTAACCACAGGCTCAGCCTGCCCCCCGGAACCAGAACAGGGCCTGAAGCCATCCTGCGCTTTTGCGGCCAGCTCCCAAAAAAGCGACTTGTAAAATGGAGCTTCAGGGCACTGCAATTCACAAACCTGCAGAGTTATAAATGATAACTCTCGTCCACAAATATATTGAGGGAAGGCAAAGAAGAGGATTTGAAATCACGGCAGAATTGCAGGAAACAGATTTCAGGAGGTAGATTCGAATCGCCTTTAAAGCACATGAAAAGCGGCAAAACGTTGACAATGATGCCCTTGGCCAAAAAGGGCGTATGCGTTTTTTCCTGAATATATTCAGGAAAAAACGCATACGCCCTTTTTGGCCAACCAAGCAACCTGGAAAGGCAAATCAGCGCTACAAAGAAGTCTCGCTTCCCATCGGTCAAAAGGGCCATGCTGAAAAAAGTGTCAAAACCAGAAATGCAGGACAGGCCATGGAATAATGGGAGCCTTGCTACACTGATGGGCGGGATGTAAATTGCCAACAGCCACTCTGGAGAAGTGTACGGTGTGTCCTGAAACATCTAAAAAACACAGCTTAGAGAGCATAGGGCACTTCCACTCATGGGGGGATAAAGTGGGAAAATTGAAAATCAGCAAGACACAAGCACCCCAAAGTTTAGGGCTGCTCTGTTGACAAGGACCTCCACTTCATTCCACCTTAAATATCCCAGGAAAGCGAAAAATGGATAAAAAAGTTGTGGTCCTTATGTACAATGGAATATCACTCAGCCATGAAATCAATGTCATAAGGCTAGTAGCAGCGTGATGAGTGGATTTAGGTAAGACGATTCTAAGTGAAATAAGTCACACAGAAAAGGACACTTCTCATAAGGTGTCACTTATAGAGGGAATGTAAAAACCTTTACACTTGAACTGAATTACAAAACAGAACAGAGTCACACATGCAGAAAACACACTATGGCTGCTTAACGGGAAAGGTGAGGTGGGGTGATACATAAAACAAGAGTTTCAAATTAGCTCAGATACCGTTCCATAAACCCAATATGTAATAGACAAGACCTACTCCTTGCTCAGAGAACTGGACTCAACACGCCCGATTCACCGCACAAGAATATATCTGACTAGTAATAATCTTAAAACCTATGTATTGATATCTCTCTGTTAGTGTGTCAAGTGGGTGTAAAGCGGCATAAACACAGCCGTGAAAAGCAGCTAAACCCCATTATAAAAATAAATTACTTTTAAAAACCCATGAAACAAAGACAGGGAAAGACAGAGAAATTCTTACACAATTCGTTCAGGGGCTGTGATGCAACCTGGATTGACCATATCTAGACCCACAGCTGGATCAGACATAAGGGTGGACACTCTTGGGGCTGAGAGGTTTAGTGAGGTTGGGTGAGCAAACGCAGACCCTTTAAAGTAATACTGCGTGCTACCCATCGCATGGGTCCCAAATCTCCAGGTTCAAGGGCATCTTCCTACATCGAAAACATGCATGAGAAACCCAGAAGATGGTACACCGTGTGATGGGGAAAGGTTTCTAAAACGCACCTCATTTCTCATCTCCTTGTGCTCGGGTTCGCCATTCCAGCCACTTTACTAGCAATCTCCCTACTTGCAGCATCAGCACCTTTAACCTCCTGTTCCGTACAGGTTGCAATTTGTCCTGAGGATGAACGGGAAGACGGGGAACCAATGAGAGACTAGCTCTTGGTGTTGGGACAGGCACAGGTCACTCTATTTTCCCATCAGGAAGAAGAATTAACCACAGGCTCAGCCTGCCCCCCGGAACCAGAACAGGGCCTGAAGCCATCCTGCGCTTTTGCGGCCAGCTCCCAAAAAAGCGACTTGTAAAATGGAGCTTCAGGGCACTGCAATTCACAAACCTGCAGAGTTATAAATGATAACTCTCGTCCACAAATATATTGAGGGAAGGCAAAGAAGAGGATTTGAAATCACGGCAGAATTGCAGGAAACAGATTTCAGGAGGTAGATTCGAATCGCCTTTAAAGCACATGAAAAGCGGCAAAACGTTGACAATGATGCCCTTGGCCAAAAAGGGCGTATGAGTTTTTTCCTGAATATATTCAGGAAAAAACGCATACGCCGTTTTTGGCCAACCAAGCAACCTGGAAAGGCAAATCAGCGCTACAAAGAAGTCTCGCTTCCCATCGGTCAAAAGGGCCATGCTGAAAAAAGTGTCAAAACCAGAAATGCAGGCCAGGCCATGGAATAATGGGAGCCTTGCTACACTGATGGGCGGGATGTAAATTGCCAACAGCCACTCTGGAGAAGTGTACGGTGTGTCCTGAAACATCTAAAAAACACAGCTTAGAGAGCATAGGGCACTTCCACTCATGGGGGGATAAAGTGGGAAAATTGAAAATCAGCAAGACACAAGCACCCCAAAATTTAGGGCTGCTCTGTTGACAAGGACCTCCACTTCATTCCACCTTAAATATCCCAGGAAAGCGAAAAATGGATAAAAAAGTTGTGGTCCTTATGTACAATGGAATATCACTCAGCCATGAAATCAATGTCATAAGGCTAGTAGCAGCGTGATGAGTGGATTTAGGTAAGACGATTCTAAGTGAAATAAGTCACACAGAAAAGGACACTTCTCATAAGGTGTCACTTATAGAGGGAATGTAAAAACCTTTACACTTGAACTGAATTACAAAACAGAACAGAGTCACACATGCAGAAAACACACTATGGCTGCTTAACGGGAAAGGTGAGGTGGGGTGATACATAAAACAAGAGTTTCAAATTAGCTCAGATACCGTTCCATAAACCCAATATGTAATAGACAAGACCTACTCCTTGCTCAGAGAACTGGACTCAACACGCCCGATTCACCGCACAAGAATATATCTGACTAGTAATAATCTTAAAACCTATGTATTGATATCTCTCTGTTAGTGTGTCAAGTGGGTGTAAAGCGGCATAAACACAGCCGTGAAAAGCAGCTAAACCCCATTATAAAAATAAATTACTTTTAAAAACCCATGAAACAAAGACAGGGAAAGACAGAGAAATTCTTACACAATTCGTTCAGGGGCTGTGATGCAACCTGGATTGACCATATCTAGACCCACAGCTGGATCAGACATAAGGGTGGACACTCTTGGGGCTGAGAGGTTTGGTGAGGTTGGGTGAGCAAACGCAGACCCTTTAAAGTAATACTGCGTGCTACCCATCGCATGGGTCCCAAATCTCCAGGTTCAAGGGCATCTTCCTACATCGAAAACATGCATGAGAAACCCAGAAGATGGTACACCGTGTGATGGGGAAAGGTTTCTAAAACGCACCTCATTTCTCATCTCCTTGTGCTCGGGTTCGCCATTCCAGCCACTTTACTAGCAATCTCCCTACTTGGAGCATCAGCACCTTTAACCTCCTGTTCCGTACAGGTTGCAATTTGTCCTGAGGATGAACGGGAAGACGGGGAACCAATGAGAGACTAGCTCTTGGTGTTGGGACAGGCACAGGTCACTCTATTTTCCCATCAGGAAGAAGAATTAACCACAGGCTCAGCCTGCCCCCCGGAACCAGAACAGGGCCTGAAGCCATCCTGCGCTTTTGCGGCCAGCTCCCAAAAAAGCGACTTGTAAAATGGAGCTTCAGGGCACTGCAATTCACAAACCTGCAGAGTTATAAATGATAACTCTCGTCCACAAATATATTGAGGGAAGGCAAAGAAGAGGATTTGAAATCACGGCAGAATTGCAGGAAACAGATTTCAGGAGGTAGATTCGAATCGCCTTTAAAGCACATGAAAAGCGGCAAAACGTTGACAATGATGCCCTTGGCCAAAAAGGGCGTATGCGTTTTTTCCTGAATATATTCAGGAAAAAACGCATACGCCCTTTTTGGCCAACCAAGCAACCTGGAAAGGCAAATCAGCGCTACAAAGAAGTCTCGCTTCCCATCGGTCAAAAGGGCCATGCTGAAAAAAGTGTCAAAACCAGAAATGCAGGACAGGCCATGGAATAATGGGAGCCTTGCTACACTGATGGGCGGGATGTAAATTGCCAACAGCCACTCTGGAGAAGTGTACGGTGTGTCCTGAAACATCTAAAAAACACAGCTTAGAGAGCATAGGGCACTTCCACTCATGGGGGGATAAAGTGGGAAAATTGAAAATCAGCAAGACACAAGCACCCCAAAGTTTAGGGCTGCTCTGTTGACAAGGACCTCCACTTCATTCCACCTTAAATATCCCAGGAAAGCGAAAAATGGATAAAAAAGTTGTGGTCCTTATGTACAATGGAATATCACTCAGCCATGAAATCAATGTCATAAGGCTAGTAGCAGCGTGATGAGTGGATTTAGGTAAGACGATTCTAAGTGAAATAAGTCACACAGAAAAGGACACTTCTCATAAGGTGTCACTTATAGAGGGAATGTAAAAACCTTTACACTTGAACTGAATTACAAAACAGAACAGAGTCACACATGCAGAAAACACACTATGGCTGCTTAACGGGAAAGGTGAGGTGGGGTGATACATAAAACAAGAGTTTCAAATTAGCTCAGATACCGTTCCATAAACCCAATATGTAATAGACAAGACCTACTCCTTGCTCAGAGAACTGGACTCAACACGCCCGATTCACCGCACAAGAATATATCTGACTAGTAATAATCTTAAAACCTATGTATTGATATCTCTCTGTTAGTGTGTCAAGTGGGTGTAAAGCGGCATAAACACAGCCGTGAAAAGCAGCTAAACCCCATTATAAAAATAAATTACTTTTAAAAACCCATGAAACAAAGACAGGGAAAGACAGAGAAATTCTTACACAATTCGTTCAGGGGCTGTGATGCAACCTGGATTGACCATATCTAGACCCACAGCTGGATCAGACATAAGGGTGGACACTCTTGGGGCTGAGAGGTTTAGTGAGGTTGGGTGAGCAAACGCAGACCCTTTAAAGTAATACTGCGTGCTACCCATCGCATGGGTCCCAAATCTCCAGGTTCAAGGGCATCTTCCTACATCGAAAACATGCATGAGAAACCCAGAAGATGGTACACCGTGTGATGGGGAAAGGTTTCTAAAACGCACCTCATTTCTCATCTCCTTGTGCTCGGGTTCGCCATTCCAGCCACTTTACTAGCAATCTCCCTACTTGCAGCATCAGCACCTTTAACCTCCTGTTCCGTACAGGTTGCAATTTGTCCTGAGGATGAACGGGAAGACGGGGAACCAATGAGAGACTAGCTCTTGGTGTTGGGACAGGCACAGGTCACTCTATTTTCCCATCAGGAAGAAGAATTAACCACAGGCTCAGCCTGCCCCCCGGAACCAGAACAGGGCCTGAAGCCATCCTGCGCTTTTGCGGCCAGCTCCCAAAAAAGCGACTTGTAAAATGGAGCTTCAGGGCACTGCAATTCACAAACCTGCAGAGTTATAAATGATAACTCTCGTCCACAAATATATTGAGGGAAGGCAAAGAAGAGGATTTGAAATCACGGCAGAATTGCAGGAAACAGATTTCAGGAGGTAGATTCGAATCACCTTTAAAGCACATGAAAAGCGGCAAAACGTTGACAATGATGCCCTTGGCCAAAAAGGGCGTATGAGTTTTTTCCTGAATATATTCAGGAAAAAACGCATACGCCCTTTTTGGCCAACCAAGCAACCTGGAAAGGCAAATCAGCGCTACAAAGAAGTCTCGCTTCCCATCGGTCAAAAGGGCCATGCTGAAAAAAGTGTCAAAACCAGAAATGCAGGCCAGGCCATGGAATAATGGGAGCCTTGCTACACTGATGGGCGGGATGTAAATTGCCAACAGCCACTCTGGAGAAGTGTACGGTGTGTCCTGAAACATCTAAAAAACACAGCTTAGAGAGCATAGGGCACTTCCACTCATGGGGGGATAAAGTGGGAAAATTGAAAATCAGCAAGACACAAGCACCCCAAAATTTAGGGCTGCTCTGTTGACAAGGACCTCCACTTCATTCCACCTTAAATATCCCAGGAAAGCGAAAAATGGATCAAAAATTTGTGGTCCTTATGTACAATGGAATATCACTCAGCCATGAAATCAATGTCATAAGGCTAGTAGCAGCATGATGAGTGGATTTAGGTAAGACGATTCTAAGTGAAATAAGTCACACAGAAAAGGACACTTCTCATAAGGTGTCACTTATAGAGGGAATGTAAAAACCTTTACACTTGAACTGAATTACAAAACAGAACAGAGTCACACATGCAGAAAACACACTATGGCTGCTTAACGGGAAAGGTGAGGTGGGGTGATACATAAAACAAGAGTTTCAAATTAGCTCAGATACCGTTCCATAAACCCAATATGTAATAGACAAGACCTACTCCTTGCTCAGAGAACTGGACTCAACACGCCCGATTCACCGCACAAGAATATATCTGACTAGTAATAATCTTAAAACCTATGTATTGATATCTCTCTGTTAGTGTGTCAAGTGGGTGTAAAGCGGCATAAACACAGCCGTGAAAAGCAGCTAAACCCCATTATAAAAATAAATTACTTTTAAAAACCCATGAAACAAAGACAGGGAAAGACAGAGAAATTCTTACACAATTCGTTCAGGGGCTGTGATGCAACCTGGATTGACCATATCTAGACCCACAGCTGGATCAGACATAAGGGTGGACACTCTTGGGGCTGAGAGGTTTGGTGAGGTTGGGTGAGCAAACGCAGACCCTTTAAAGTAATACTGCGTGCTACCCATCGCATGGGTCCCAAATCTCCAGGTTCAAGGGCATCTTCCTACATCGAAAACATGCATGAGAAACCCAGAAGATGGTACACCGTGTGATGGGGAAAGGTTTCTAAAACGCACCTCATTTCTCATCTCCTTGTGCTCGGGTTCGCCATTCCAGCCACTTTACTAGCAATCTCCCTACTTGGAGCATCAGCACCTTTAACCTCCTGTTCCGTACAGGTTGCAATTTGTCCTGAGGATGAACGGGAAGACGGGGAACCAATGAGAGACTAGCTCTTGGTGTTGGGACAGGCACAGGTCACTCTATTTTCCCATCAGGAAGAAGAATTAACCACAGGCTCAGCCTGCCCCCCGGAACCAGAACAGGGCCTGAAGCCATCCCGCGCTTTTGCGGCCAGCTCCCAAAAAAGCGACTTGTAAAATGGAGCTTCAGGGCACTGGAATTCACAAACCTGCAGAGTTATAAATGATAACTCTCGTACACAAATATATTGAGGGAAGGCAAAGAAGAGGATTTGAAATCACGGCAGAATTGCAGGAAACAGATTTCAGGAGGTAGATTCGAATCGCCTTTAAAGCACATGAAAAGCGGCAAAACGTTGACAATGATGCCCTTGGCCAAAAAGGGCGTATGAGTTTTTTCCTGAATATATTCAGGAAAAAACTCATACGCCCTTTTTGGCCAACCAAGCAACCTGGAAAGGCAAATCAGCGCTACAAAGAAGTCTCGCTTCCCATCGGTCAAAAGGGCCATGCTGAAAAAAGTGTCAAAACCAGAAATGCAGGACAGGCCATGGAGGAATCGGAGCCTTGCTACACTGATGGGCGGGATGTAAATTGCCAACAGCCACTCTGGAGAAGTGTACGGTGTGTCCTGAAACATCTAAAAAACACAGCTTAGAGAGCATAGGGCACTTCCACGCATGGGGGGATAAAGTGGGAAAATTGAAAATCAGCAAGACACAAGCACCCCAAAGTTTAGGGCTGCTCTGTTGACAAGGACCTCCACTTCATTCCACCTTAAATATCCCAGGAAAGCGAAAAATGGATCAAAAATTTGTGGTCCTTATGTACAATGGAATATCACTCAGCCATGAAATCAATGTCATAAGGCTAGTAGCAGCATGATGAGTGGATTTAGGTAAGACGATTCTAAGTGAAATAAGTCACACAGAAAAGGACACTTCTCATAAGGTGTCACTTATAGAGGGAATGTAAAAACCTTTACACTTGAACTGAATTACAAAACAGAACAGAGTCACACATGCAGAAAACACACTATGGCTGCTTAACGGGAAAGGTGAGGTGGGGTGATACATAAAACAAGAGTTTCAAATTAGCTCAGATACCGTTCCATAAACCCAATATGTAATAGACAAGACCTACTCCTTGCTCAGAGAACTGGACTCAACACGCCCGATTCACCGCACAAGAATATATCTGACTAGTAATAATCTTAAAACCTATGTATTGATATCTCTCTGTTAGTGTGTCAAGTGGGTGTAAAGCGGCATAAACACAGCCGTGAAAAGCAGCTAAACCCCATTATAAAAATAAATTACTTTTAAAAACCCATGAAACAAAGACAGGGAAAGACAGAGAAATTCTTACACAATTCGTTCAGGGGCTGTGATGCAACCTGGATTGACCATATCTAGACCCACAGCTGGATCAGACATAAGGGTGGACACTCTTGGGGCTGAGAGGTTTAGTGAGGTTGGGTGAGCAAACGCAGACCCTTTAAAGTAATACTGCGTGCTACCCATCGCATGGGTCCCAAATCTCCAGGTTCAAGGGCATCTTCCTACATCGAAAACATGCATGAGAAACCCAGAAGATGGTACACCGTGTGATGGGGAAAGGTTTCTAAAACGCACCTCATTTCTCATCTCCTTGTGCTCGGGTTCGCCATTCCAGCCACTTTACTAGCAATCTCCCTACTTGGAGCATCAGCACCTTTAACCTCCTGTTCCGTACAGGTTGCAATTTGTCCTGAGGATGAACGGGAAGACGGGGAACCAATGAGAGACTAGCTCTTGGTGTTGGGACAGGCACAGGTCACTCTATTTTCCCATCAGGAAGAAGAATTAACCACAGGCTCAGCCTGCCCCCCGGAACCAGAACAGGGCCTGAAGCCATCCTGCGCTTTTGCGGCCAGCTCCCAAAAAAGCGACTTGTAAAATGGAGCTTCAGGGCACTGCAATTCACAAACCTGCAGAGTTATAAATGATAACTCTCGTCCACAAATATATTGAGGGAAGGCAAAGAAGAGGATTTGAAATCACGGCAGAATTGCAGGAAACAGATTTCAGGAGGTAGATTCGAATCACCTTTAAAGCACATGAAAAGCGGCAAAACGTTGACAATGATGCCCTTGGCCAAAAAGGGCGTATGAGTTTTTTCCTGAATATATTCAGGAAAAAACGCATACGCCCTTTTTGGCCAACCAAGCAACCTGGAAAGGCAAATCAGCGCTACAAAGAAGTCTCGCTTCCCATCGGTCAAAAGGGCCATGCTGAAAAAAGTGTCAAAACCAGAAATGCAGGCCAGGCCATGGAATAATGGGAGCCTTGCTACACTGATGGGCGGGATGTAAATTGCCAACAGCCACTCTGGAGAAGTGTACGGTGTGTCCTGAAACATCTAAAAAACACAGCTTAGAGAGCATAGGGCACTTCCACTCATGGGGGGATAAAGTGGGAAAATTGAAAATCAGCAAGACACAAGCACCCCAAAATTTAGGGCTGCTCTGTTGACAAGGACCTCCACTTCATTCCACCTTAAATATCCCAGGAAAGCGAAAAATGGATAAAAAAGTTGTGGTCCTTATGTACAATGGAATATCACTCAGCCATGAAATCAATGTCATAAGGCTAGTAGCAGCGTGATGAGTGGATTTAGGTAAGACGATTCTAAGTGAAATAAGTCACACAGAAAAGGACACTTCTCATAAGGTGTCACTTATAGAGGGAATGTAAAAACCTTTACACTTGAACTGAATTACAAAACAGAACAGAGTCACACATGCAGAAAACACACTATGGCTGCTTAACGGGAAAGGTGAGGTGGGGTGATACATAAAACAAGAGTTTCAAATTAGCTCAGATACCGTTCCATAAACCCAATATGTAATAGACAAGACCTACTCCTTGCTCAGAGAACTGGACTCAACACGCCCGATTCACCGCACAAGAATATATCTGACTAGTAATAATCTTAAAACCTATGTATTGATATCTCTCTGTTAGTGTGTCAAGTGGGTGTAAAGCGGCATAAACACAGCCGTGAAAAGCAGCTAAACCCCATTATAAAAATAAATTACTTTTAAAAACCCATGAAACAAAGACAGGGAAAGACAGAGAAATTCTTACACAATTCGTTCAGGGGCTGTGATGCAACCTGGATTGACCATATCTAGACCCACAGCTGGATCAGACATAAGGGTGGACACTCTTGGGGCTGAGAGGTTTGGTGAGGTTGGGTGAGCAAACGCAGACCCTTTAAAGTAATACTGCGTGCTACCCATCGCATGGGTCCCAAATCTCCAGGTTCAAGGGCATCTTCCTACATCGAAAACATGCATGAGAAACCCAGAAGATGGTACACCGTGTGATGGGGAAAGGTTTCTAAAACGCACCTCATTTCTCATCTCCTTGTGCTCGGGTTCGCCATTCCAGCCACTTTACTAGCAATCTCCCTACTTGGAGCATCAGCACCTTTAACCTCCTGTTCCGTACAGGTTGCAATTTGTCCTGAGGATGAACGGGAAGACGGGGAACCAATGAGAGACTAGCTCTTGGTGTTGGGACAGGCACAGGTCACTCTATTTTCCCATCAGGAAGAAGAATTAACCACAGGCTCAGCCTGCCCCCCGGAACCAGAACAGGGCCTGAAGCCATCCCGCGCTTTTGCGGCCAGCTCCCAAAAAAGCGACTTGTAAAATGGAGCTTCAGGGCACTGGAATTCACAAACCTGCAGAGTTATAAATGATAACTCTCGTACACAAATATATTGAGGGAAGGCAAAGAAGAGGATTTGAAATCACGGCCGAATTGCAGGAAACAGATTTCAGGAGGTAGATTCGAATCGCCTTTAAAGCACATGAAAAGCGGCAAAACGTTGACAATGATGCCCTTGGCCAAAAAGGGCGTATGAGTTTTTTCCTGAATATATTCAGGAAAAAACTCATACGCCCTTTTTGGCCAACCAAGCAACCTGGAAAGGCAAATCAGCGCTACAAAGAAGTCTCGCTTCCCATCGGTCAAAAGGGCCATGCTGAAAAAAGTGTCAAAACCAGAAATGCAGGACAGGCCATGGAGGAATCGGAGCCTTGCTACACTGATGGGCGGGATGTAAATTGCCAACAGCCACTCTGGAGAAGTGTACGGTGTGTCCTGAAACATCTAAAAAACACAGCTTAGAGAGCATAGGGCACTTCCACGCATGGGGGGATAAAGTGGGAAAATTGAAAATCAGCAAGACACAAGCACCCCAAAGTTTAGGGCTGCTCTGTTGACAAGGACCTCCACTTCATTCCACCTTAAATATCCCAGGAAAGCGAAAAATGGATCAAAAATTTGTGGTCCTTATGTACAATGGAATATCACTCAGCCATGAAATCAATGTCATAAGGCTAGTAGCAGCATGATGAGTGGATTTAGGTAAGACGATTCTAAGTGAAATAAGTCACACAGAAAAGGACACTTCTCATAAGGTGTCACTTATAGAGGGAATGTAAAAACCTTTACACTTGAACTGAATTACAAAACAGAACAGAGTCACACATGCAGAAAACACACTATGGCTGCTTAACGGGAAAGGTGAGGTGGGGTGATACATAAAACAAGAGTTTCAAATTAGCTCAGATACCGTTCCATAAACCCAATATGTAATAGACAAGACCTACTCCTTGCTCAGAGAACTGGACTCAACACGCCCGATTCACCGCACAAGAATATATCTGACTAGTAATAATCTTAAAACCTATGTATTGATATCTCTCTGTTAGTGTGTCAAGTGGGTGTAAAGCGGCATAAACACAGCCGTGAAAAGCAGCTAAACCCCATTATAAAAATAAATTACTTTTAAAAACCCATGAAACAAAGACAGGGAAAGACAGAGAAATTCTTACACAATTCGTTCAGGGGCTGTGATGCAACCTGGATTGACCATATCTAGACCCACAGCTGGATCAGACATAAGGGTGGACACTCTTGGGGCTGAGAGGTTTGGTGAGGTTGGGTGAGCAAACGCAGACCCTTTAAAGTAATACTGCGTGCTACCCATCGCATGGGTCCCAAATCTCCAGGTTCAAGGGCATCTTCCTACATCGAAAACATGCATGAGAAACCCAGAAGATGGTACACCGTGTGATGGGGAAAGGTTTCTAAAACGCACCTCATTTCTCATCTCCTTGTGCTCGGGTTCGCCATTCCAGCCACTTTACTAGCAATCTCCCTACTTGGAGCATCAGCACCTTTAACCTCCTGTTCCGTACAGGTTGCAATTTGTCCTGAGGATGAACGGGAAGACGGGGAACCAATGAGAGACTAGCTCTTGGTGTTGGGACAGGCACAGGTCACTCTATTTTCCCATCAGGAAGAAGAATTAACCACAGGCTCAGCCTGCCCCCCGGAACCAGAACAGGGCCTGAAGCCATCCCGCGCTTTTGCGGCCAGCTCCCAAAAAAGCGACTTGTAAAATGGAGCTTCAGGGCACTGGAATTCACAAACCTGCAGAGTTATAAATGATAACTCTCGTACACAAATATATTGAGGGAAGGCAAAGAAGAGGATTTGAAATCACGGCAGAATTGCAGGAAACAGATTTCAGGAGGTAGATTCGAATCGCCTTTAAAGCACATGAAAAGCGGCAAAACGTTGACAATGATGCCCTTGGCCAAAAAGGGCGTATGAGTTTTTTCCTGAATATATTCAGGAAAAAACTCATACGCCCTTTTTGGCCAACCAAGCAACCTGGAAAGGCAAATCAGCGCTACAAAGAAGTCTCGCTTCCCATCGGTCAAAAGGGCCATGCTGAAAAAAGTGTCAAAACCAGAAATGCAGGACAGGCCATGGAGGAATCGGAGCCTTGCTACACTGATGGGCGGGATGTAAATTGCCAACAGCCACTCTGGAGAAGTGTACGGTGTGTCCTGAAACATCTAAAAAACACAGCTTAGAGAGCATAGGGCACTTCCACGCATGGGGGGATAAAGTGGGAAAATTGAAAATCAGCAAGACACAAGCACCCCAAAGTTTAGGGCTGCTCTGTTGACAAGGACCTCCACTTCATTCCACCTTAAATATCCCAGGAAAGCGAAAAATGGATCAAAAATTTGTGGTCCTTATGTACAATGGAATATCACTCAGCCATGAAATCAATGTCATAAGGCTAGTAGCAGCATGATGAGTGGATTTAGGTAAGACGATTCTAAGTGAAATAAGTCACACAGAAAAGGACACTTCTCATAAGGTGTCACTTATAGAGGGAATGTAAAAACCTTTACACTTGAACTGAATTACAAAACAGAACAGAGTCACACATGCAGAAAACACACTATGGCTGCTTAACGGGAAAGGTGAGGTGGGGTGATACATAAAACAAGAGTTTCAAATTAGCTCAGATACCGTTCCATAAACCCAATATGTAATAGACAAGACCTACTCCTTGCTCAGAGAACTGGACTCAACACGCCCGATTCACCGCACAAGAATATATCTGACTAGTAATAATCTTAAAACCTATGTATTGATATCTCTCTGTTAGTGTGTCAAGTGGGTGTAAAGCGGCATAAACACAGCCGTGAAAAGCAGCTAAACCCCATTATAAAAATAAATTACTTTTAAAAACCCATGAAACAAAGACAGGGAAAGACAGAGAAATTCTTACACAATTCGTTCAGGGGCTGTGATGCAACCTGGATTGACCATATCTAGACCCACAGCTGGATGAGACATAAGGGTGGACACTCTTGGGGCTGAGAGGTTTGGTGAGGTTGGGTGAGCAAATGCAGACCCTTTAAAGTAATACTGCGTGCTACCCATCACATGGGTCCCAAATCTCCAGGTTCAAGGGCATCTTCCTACATCGAAAACATGCATGAGAAACCCAGAAGATGGTACACCGTGTGATGGGGAAAGGTTTCTAAAACGCACCTCATTTCTCATCTCCTTGTGCTCGGGTTCGCCATTCCAGCCACTTTACTAGCAATCTCCCTACTTGGAGCATCAGCACCTTTAACCTCCTGTTCCGTACAGGTTGCAATTTGTCCTGAGGATGAACGGGAAGACGGGGAACCAATGAGAGACTAGCTCTTGGTGTTGGGACAGGCACAGGTCACTCTATTTTCCCATCAGGAAGAAGAATTAACCACAGGCTCAGCCTGCCCCCCGGAACCAGAACAGGGCCTGAAGCCATCCTGCGCTTTTGCGGCCAGCTCCCAAAAAAGCGACTTGTAAAATGGAGCTTCAGGGCACTGCAATTCACAAACCTGCAGAGTTATAAATGATAACTCTCGTCCACAAATATATTGAGGGAAGGCAAAGAAGAGGATTTGAAATCAAGGCAGAATTGCAGGAAACAGATTTCAGGAGGTAGATTCGAATCGCCTTTAAAGCACATGAAAAGCGGCAAAACGTTGACAATGATGTCCTTGGCCAAAAAGGGCGTATGCGTTTTTTCCTGAATATATTCAGGAAAAAACGCATACGCCCTTTTTGGCCAACCAAGCAACCTGGAAAGGCAAATCAGCGCTACAAAGAAGTCTCGCTTCCCATCGGTCAAAAGGGCCATGCTGAAAAAAGTGTCAAAACCAGAAATGCAGGACAGGCCATGGAATAATGGGAGCCTTGCTACACTGATGGGCGGGATGTAAATTGCCAACAGCCACTCTGGAGAAGTGTACGGTGTGTCCTGAAACATCTAAAAAACACAGCTTAGAGTGCATAGGGCACTTCCACGAATGGGGGGATAAAGTGGGAAAATTGAAAATCAGCAAGACACAAGCACCCCAAAGTTTAGGGCTGCTCTGTTGACAAGGACCTCCACTTCATTCCACCTTAAATATCCCAGGAAAGCGAAAAATGGATAAAAAAGTTGTGGTCCTTATGTACAATGGAATATCACTCAGCCATGAAATCAATGTCATAAGGCTAGTAGCAGCATGATGAGTGGATTTAGGTAAGACGATTCTAAGTGAAATAAGTCACACAGAAAAGGACACTTCTCATAAGGTGTCACTTATAGAGGGAATGTAAAAACCGTTACACTTGAACTGAATTACAAAACAGAACAGAGTCACACATGCAGAAAACACACTATGGCTGCTTAACGGGAAAGGTGAGGTGGGGTGATACATAAAACAAGAGTTTCAAATTAGCTCAGATACCGTTCCATAAACCCAATATGTAATAGACAAGACCTACTCCTTGCTCAGAGAACTGGACTCAACACGCCCGATTCACCGCACAAGAATATATCTGACTAGTAATAATCTTAAAACCTATGTATTGATATCTCTCTGTTAGTGTGTCAAGTGGGTGTAAAGCGGCATAAACACAGCCGTGAAAAGCAGCTAAACCCCATTATAAAAATAAATTACTTTTAAAAACCCATGAAACAAAGACAGGGAAAGACAGAGAAATTCTTACACAATTCGTTCAGGGGCTGTGATGCAACCTGGATTGACCATATCTAGACCCACAGCTGGATCAGACATAAGGGTGGACACTCTTGGGGCTGAGAGGTTTGGTGAGGTTGGGTGAGCAAACGCAGACCCTTTAAAGTAATACTGCGTGCTACCCATCGCATGGGTCCCAAATCTCCAGGTTCAAGGGCATCTTCCTACATCGAAAACATGCATGAGAAACCCAGAAGATGGTACACCGTGTGATGGGGAAAGGTTTCTAAAACGCACCTCATTTCTCATCTCCTTGTGCTCGGGTTCGCCATTCCAGCCACTTTACTAGCAATCTCCCTACTTGGAGCATCAGCACCTTTAACCTCCTGTTCCGTACAGGTTGCAATTTGTCCTGAGGATGAACGGGAAGA
Source organism: Balaenoptera physalus (assembly GCF_965194825.1). Classification (NCBI taxonomy): domain Eukaryota; kingdom Metazoa; phylum Chordata; class Mammalia; order Artiodactyla; family Balaenopteridae; genus Balaenoptera; species Balaenoptera physalus. Next base: position 28,874 of record NW_028124599.1, read on the forward strand.
CGGGGAACCAATGAGAGACTAGCTCTTGGTGTTGGGACAGGCACAGGTCACTCTATTTTCCCATCAGGAAGAAGAATTAACCACAGGCTCAGCCTGCCCCCCGGAACCAGAACAGGGCCTGAAGCCATCCCGCGCTTTTGCGGCCAGCTCCCAAAAAAGCGACTTGTAAAATGGAGCTTCAGGGCACTGGAATTCACAAACCTGCAGAGTTATAAATGATAACTCTCGTACACAAATATATTGAGGGAAGGCAAAGAAGAGGATTTGAAATCACGGCAGAATTGCAGGAAACAGATTTCAGGAGGTAGATTCGAATCGCCTTTAAAGCACATGAAAAGCGGCAAAACGTTGACAATGATGCCCTTGGCCAAAAAGGGCGTATGAGTTTTTTCCTGAATATATTCAGGAAAAAACTCATACGCCCTTTTTGGCCAACCAAGCAACCTGGAAAGGCAAATCAGCGCTACAAAGAAGTCTCGCTTCCCATCGGTCAAAAGGGCCATGCTGAAAAAAGTGTCAAAACCAGAAATGCAGGACAGGCCATGGAGGAATCGGAGCCTTGCTACACTGATGGGCGGGATGTAAATTGCCAACAGCCACTCTGGAGAAGTGTACGGTGTGTCCTGAAACATCTAAAAAACACAGCTTAGAGAGCATAGGGCACTTCCACGCATGGGGGGATAAAGTGGGAAAATTGAAAATCAGCAAGACACAAGCACCCCAAAGTTTAGGGCTGCTCTGCTGACAAGGACCTCCACTTCATTCCACCTTAAATATCCCAGGAAAGCGAAAAATGGATCAAAAATTTGTGGTCCTTATGTACAATGGAATATCACTCAGCCATGAAATCAATGTCATAAGGCTAGTAGCAGCATGATGAGTGGATTTAGGTAAGACGATTCTAAGTGAAATAAGTCACACAGAAAAGGACACTTCTCATAAGGTGTCACTTATAGAGGGAATGTAAAAACCTTTACACTTGAACTGAATTACAAAACAGAACAGAGTCACACATGCAGAAAACACACTATGGCTGCTTAACGGGAAAGGTGAGGTGGGGTGATACATAAAACAAGAGTTTCAAATTAGCTCAGATACCGTTCCATAAACCCAATATGTAATAGACAAGACCTACTCCTTGCTCAGAGAACTGGACTCAACACGCCCGATTCACCGCACAAGAATATATCTGACTAGTAATAATCTTAAAACCTATGTATTGATATCTCTCTGTTAGTGTGTCAAGTGGGTGTAAAGCGGCATAAACACAGCCGTGAAAAGCAGCTAAACCCCATTATAAAAATAAATTACTTTTAAAAACCCATGAAACAAAGACAGGGAAAGACAGAGAAATTCTTACACAATTCGTTCAGGGGCTGTGATGCAACCTGGATTGACCATATCTAGACCCACAGCTGGATGAGACATAAGGGTGGACACTCTTGGGGCTGAGAGGTTTGGTGAGGTTGGGTGAGCAAATGCAGACCCTTTAAAGTAATACTGCGTGCTACCCATCACATGGGTCCCAAATCTCCAGGTTCAAGGGCATCTTCCTACATCGAAAACATGCATGAGAAACCCAGAAGATGGTACACCGTGTGATGGGGAAAGGTTTCTAAAACGCACCTCATTTCTCATCTCCTTGTGCTCGGGTTCGCCATTCCAGCCACTTTACTAGCAATCTCCCTACTTGGAGCATCAGCACCTTTAACCTCCTGTTCCGTACAGGTTGCAATTTGTCCTGAGGATGAACGGGAAGACGGGGAACCAATGAGAGACTAGCTCTTGGTGTTGGGACAGGCACAGGTCACTCTATTTTCCCATCAGGAAGAAGAATTAACCACAGGCTCAGCCTGCCCCCCGGAACCAGAACAGGGCCTGAAGCCATCCTGCGCTTTTGCGGCCAGCTCCCAAAAAAGCGACTTGTAAAATGGAGCTTCAGGGCACTGCAATTCACAAACCTGCAGAGTTATAAATGATAACTCTCGTCCACAAATATATTGAGGGAAGGCAAAGAAGAGGATTTGAAATCAAGGCAGAATTGCAGGAAACAGATTTCAGGAGGTAGATTCGAATCGCCTTTAAAGCACATGAAAAGCGGCAAAACGTTGACAATGATGTCCTTGGCCAAAAAGGGCGTATGCGTTTTTTCCTGAATATATTCAGGAAAAAACGCATACGCCCTTTTTGGCCAACCAAGCAACCTGGAAAGGCAAATCAGCGCTACAAAGAAGTCTCGCTTCCCATCGGTCAAAAGGGCCATGCTGAAAAAAGTGTCAAAACCAGAAATGCAGGACAGGCCATGGAATAATGGGAGCCTTGCTACACTGATGGGCGGGATGTAAATTGCCAACAGCCACTCTGGAGAAGTGTACGGTGTGTCCTGAAACATCTAAAAAACACAGCTTAGAGTGCATAGGGCACTTCCACGAATGGGGGGATAAAGTGGGAAAATTGAAAATCAGCAAGACACAAGCACCCCAAAGTTTAGGGCTGCTCTGTTGACAAGGACCTCCACTTCATTCCACCTTAAATATCCCAGGAAAGCGAAAAATGGATAAAAAAGTTGTGGTCCTTATGTACAATGGAATATCACTCAGCCATGAAATCAATGTCATAAGGCTAGTAGCAGCATGATGAGTGGATTTAGGTAAGACGATTCTAAGTGAAATAAGTCACACAGAAAAGGACACTTCTCATAAGGTGTCACTTATAGAGGGAATGTAAAAACCGTTACACTTGAACTGAATTACAAAACAGAACAGAGTCACACATGCAGAAAACACACTATGGCTGCTTAACGGGAAAGGTGAGGTGGGGTGATACATAAAACAAGAGTTTCAAATTAGCTCAGATACCGTTCCATAAACCCAATATGTAATAGACAAGACCTACTCCTTGCTCAGAGAACTGGACTCAACACGCCCGATTCACCGCACAAGAATATATCTGACTAGTAATAATCTTAAAACCTATGTATTGATATCTCTCTGTTAGTGTGTCAAGTGGGTGTAAAGCGGCATAAACACAGCCGTGAAAAGCAGCTAAACCCCATTATAAAAATAAATTACTTTTAAAAACCCATGAAACAAAGACAGGGAAAGACAGAGAAATTCTTACACAATTCGTTCAGGGGCTGTGATGCAACCTGGATTGACCATATCTAGACCCACAGCTGGATGAGACATAAGGGTGGACACTCTTGGGGCTGAGAGGTTTGGTGAGGTTGGGTGAGCAAACGCAGACCCTTTAAAGTAATACTGCGTGCTACCCATCGCATGGGTCCCAAATCTCCAGGTTCAAGGGCATCTTCCTACATCGAAAACATGCATGAGAAACCCAGAAGATGGTACACCGTGTGATGGGGAAAGGTTTCTAAAACGCACCTCATTTCTCATCTCCTTGTGCTCGGGTTCGCCATTCCAGCCACTTTACTAGCAATCTCCCTACTTGGAGCATCAGCACCTTTAACCTCCTGTTCCGTACAGGTTGCAATTTGTCCTGAGGATGAACGGGAAGACGGGGAACCAATGAGAGATTAGCTCTTGGTGTTGGGACAGGCACAGGTCACTCTATTTTCCCATCAGGAAGAAGAATTAACCACAGGCTCAGCCTGCCCCCCGGAACCAGAACAGGGCCTGAAGCCATCCTGCGCTTTTGCGGCCAGCTCCCAAAAAAGCGACTTGTAAAATGGAGCTTCAGGGCACTGCAATTCACAAACCTGCAGAGTTATAAATGATAACTCTCGTCCACAAATATATTGAGGGAAGGCAAAGAAGAGGATTTGAAATCAAGGCAGAATTGCAGGAAACAGATTTCAGGAGGTAGATTCGAATCGCCTTTAAAGCACATGAAAAGCGGCAAAACGTTGACAATGATGCCCTTGGCCAAAAAGGGCGTATGCGTTTTTTCCTGAATATATTCAGGAAAAAACGCATACGCCCTTTTTGGCCAACCAAGCAACCTGGAAAGGCAAATCAGCGCTACAAAGAAGTCTCGCTTCCCATCGGTCAAAAGGGCCATGCTGAAAAAAGTGTCAAAACCAGAAATGCAGGACAGGCCATGTAGGAATCGGAGCCTTGCTACACTGATGGGCGGGATGTAAATTGCCAACAGCCACTCTGGAGAAGTGTACGGTGTGTCCTGAAATATCTAAAAAACACAGCTTAGAGAGCATAGGGCACTTCCACGCATGGGGGGATAAAGTGGGAAAATTGAAAATCAGCAGGACACAAGCACCCCAAAGTTTAGGGCTGCTCTGTTGACAAGGACCTCCACTTCATTCCACCTTAAATATCCCAGGAATGCGAAAAATGGATCAAAAAGTTGTGGTCCTTATGTACAATGGAATATCACTCAGCCATGAAATCAATGTCATAAGGCTAGTAGCAGCATGATGAGTGGATTTAGGTAAGACGATTCTAAGTGAAATAAGTCACACAGAAAAGGACACTTCTCATAAGGTGTCACTTATAGACGGAATGTAAAAACCGTTACACTTGAACTGAATTACAAAACAGAACAGAGTCACACATGCAGAAAACACACTATGGCTGCTTAACGGGAAAGGTGAGGTGGGGTGATACATAAAACAAGAGTTTCAAATTAGCTCAGATACCGTTCCATAAACCCAATATGTAATAGACAAGACCTACTCCTTGCTCAGAGAACTGGATTCAACACGCCCGATTCACCGCACAAGAATATATCTGACTAGTAATAATCTTAAAACCTATGTATTGATATCTCTCTGTTAGTGTGTCAAGTGGGTGTAAAGCGGCATAAACACAGCCGTGAAAAGCAGCTAAACCCGATGATAAAAATAAATTACTTTTAAAAACCCATGAAACAAAGACAGGGAAAGAGAGAGAAATTCTTACACAATTCGTTCAGGGGCTGTGATGCAACCTGGATTGACCATATCTAGACCCACAGCTGGATGAGACATAAGGGTGGACACTCTTGGGGCTGAGAGGTTTGGTGAGGTTGGGTGAGCAAACGCAGACCCTTTAAAGTAATACTGCGTGCTACCCATCACATGGGTCCCAAATCTCCAGGTTCAAGGGCATCTTCCTACATCGAAAACATGCATGAGAAACCCAGAAGATGGTACACCGTGTGATGGGGAAAGGTTTCTAAAACGCACCTCATTTCTCATCTCCTTGTGCTCGGGTTCGCCATTCCAGCCACTTTACTAGCAATCTCCCTACTTGGAGCCTCAGCACCTTTAACCTCCTGTTCCGTACAGGTTGCAATTTTTCCTGAGGATGAACGGGAAGACGGGGAACCAATGAGAGACTAGCTCTTGGTGTTGGGACAGGCACAGGTCACTCTATTTTCCCATCAGGAAGAAGAATTAACCACAGGCTCAGCCTGCCCCCCGGAACCAGAACAGGGCCTGAAGCCATCCTGCGCTTTTGCGGCCAGCTCCCAAAAAAGCGACTTGTAAAATGGAGCTTCAGGGCACTGCAATTCACAAACCTGCAGAGTTATAAATGATAACTCTCGTCCACAAATATATTGAGGGAAGGCAAAGAAGAGGATTTGAAATCAAGGCAGAATTGCAGGAAACAGATTTCAGGAGGTAGATTCGAATCGCCTTTAAAGCACATGAAAAGCGGCAAAACGTTGACAATGATGTCCTTGGCCAAAAAGGGCGTATGCGTTTTTTCCTGAATATATTCAGGAAAAAACGCATACGCCCTTTTTGGCCAACCAAGCAACCTGGAAAGGCAAATCAGCGCTACAAAGAAGTCTCGCTTCCCATCGGTCAAAAGGGCCATGCTGAAAAAAGTGTCAAAACCAGAAATGCAGGACAGGCCATGGAATAATGGGAGCCTTGCTACACTGATGGGCGGGATGTAAATTGCCAACAGCCACTCTGGAGAAGTGTACGGTGTGTCCTGAAACATCTAAAAAACACAGCTTAGAGTGCATAGGGCACTTCCACTCATGGGGGGATAAAGTGGGAAAATTGAAAATCAGCAAGACACAAGCACCCCAAAGTTTAGGGCTGCTCTGTTGACAAGGACCTCCACTTCATTCCACCTTAAATATCCCAGGAAAGCGAAAAATGGATCAAAAAGTTGTGGTCCTTATGTACAATGGAATATCACTCAGCCATGAAATCAATGTCATAAGGCTAGTAGCAGCATGATGAGTGGATTTAGGTAAGACGATTCTAAGTGAAATAAGTCACACAGAAAAGGACACTTCTCATAAGGTGTCACTTATAGAGGGAATGTAAAAACCGTTACACTTGAACTGAATTACAAAACAGAACAGAGTCACACATGCAGAAAACACACTATGGCTGCTTAACGGAAAAGGTGAGGTGGGGTGATACATAAAACAAGAGTTTCAAATTAGCTCAGATACCGTTCCATAAACCCAATATGTAATAGACAAGACCTACTCCTTGCTCAGAGAACTGGACTCAACACGCCCGATTCACCGCACAAGAATATATCTGACTAGTAATAATCTTAAAACCTATGTATTGATATCTCTCTGTTAGTGTGTCAAGTGGGTGTAAAGCGGCATAAACACAGCCGTGAAAAGCAGCTAAACCCCATTATAAAAATAAATTACTTTTAAAAACCCATGAAACAAAGACAGGGAAAGACAGAGAAATTCTTACACAATTCGTTCAGGGGCTGTGATGCAACCTGGATTGACCATATCTAGACCCACAGCTGGATGAGACATAAGGGTGGACACTCTTGGGGCTGAGAGGTTTGGTGAGGTTGGGTGAGCAAACGCAGACCCTTTAAAGTAATACTGCGTGCTACCCATCGCATGGGTCCCAAATCTCCAGGTTCAAGGGCATCTTCCTACATCGAAAACATGCATGAGAAACCCAGAAGATGGTACACCGTGTGATGGGGAAAGGTTTCTAAAACGCACCTCATTTCTCATCTCCTTGTGCTCGGGTTCGCCATTCCAGCCAATTTACTAGCAATCTCCCTACTTGGAGCATCAGCACCTTTAACCTCCTGTTCCGTACAGGTTGCAATTTGTCCTGAGGATGAACGGGAAGACGGGGAACCAATGAGAGATTAGCTCTTGGTGTTGGGACAGGCACAGGTCACTCTATTTTCCCATCAGGAAGAAGAATTAACCACAGGCTCAGCCTGCCCCCCGGAACCAGAACAGGGCCTGAAGCCATCCTGCGCTTTTGCGGCCAGCTCCCAAAAAAGCGACTTGTAAAATGGAGCTTCAGGGCACTGCAATTCACAAACCTGCAGAGTTATAAATGATAACTCTCGTCCACAAATATATTGAGGGAAGGCAAAGAAGAGGATTTGAAATCAAGGCAGAATTGCAGGAAACAGATTTCAGGAGGTAGATTCGAATCGCCTTTAAAGCACATGAAAAGCGGCAAAACGTTGACAATGATGCCCTTGGCCAAAAAGGGCGTATGCGTTTTTTCCTGAATATATTCAGGAAAAAACGCATACGCCCTTTTTGGCCAACCAAGCAACCTGGAAAGGCAAATCAGCGCTACAAAGAAGTCTCGCTTCCCATCGGTCAAAAGGGCCATGCTGAAAAAAGTGTCAAAACCAGAAATGCAGGACAGGCCATGGAGGAATCGGAGCCTTGCTACACTGATGGGCGGGATGTAAATTGCCAACAGCCACTCTGGAGAAGTGTACGGTGTTTCCTGAAACATCTAAAAAACACAGCTTAGAGAGCATAGGGCACTTCCACGCATGGGGGGATAAAGTGGGAAAATTGAAAATCAGCAGGACACAAGCACCCCAAACTTTAGGGCTGCTCTGTTGACAAGGACCTCCACTTCATTCCACCTTAAATATCCCAGGAAAGCGAAAAATGGATCAAAAAGTTGTGGTCCTTATGTACAATGGAATATCACTCAGCCATGAAATCAATGTCATAAGGCTAGTAGCAGCATGATGAGTGGATTTAGGTAAGACGATTCTAAGTGAAATAAGTCACACAGAAAAGGACACTTCTCATAAGGTGTCACTTATAGAGGGAATGTAAAAACCGTTACACTTGAACTGAATTACAAAACAGAACAGAGTCACACATGCAGAAAACACACTATGGCTGCTTAACGGAAAAGGTGAGGTGGGGTGATACATAAAACAAGAGTTTCAAATTAGCTCAGATACCGTTCCATAAACCCAATATGTAATAGACAAGACCTACTCCTTGCTCAGAGAACTGGACTCAACACGCCCGATTCACCGCACAAGAATATATCTGACTAGTAATAATCTTAAAACCTATGTATTGATATCTCTCTGTTAGTGTGTCAAGTGGGTGTAAAGCGGCATAAACACAGCCGTGAAAAGCAGCTAAACCCCATTATAAAAATAAATTACTTTTAAAAACCCATGAAACAAAGACAGGGAAAGACAGAGAAATTCTTACACAATTCGTTCAGGGGCTGTGATGCAACCTGGATTGACCATATCTAGACCCACAGCTGGATGAGACATAAGGGTGGACACTCTTGGGGCTGAGAGGTTTGGTGAGGTTGGGTGAGCAAACGCAGACCCTTTAAAGTAATACTGCGTGCTACCCATCGCATGGGTCCCAAATCTCCAGGTTCAAGGGCATCTTCCTACATCGAAAACATGCATGAGAAACCCAGAAGATGGTACACCGTGTGATGGGGAAAGGTTTCTAAAACGCACCTCATTTCTCATCTCCTTGTGCTCGGGTTCGCCATTCCAGCCACTTTACTAGCAATCTCCCTACTTGGAGCATCAGCACCTTTAACCTCCTGTTCCGTACAGGTTGCAATTTGTCCTGAGGATGAACGGGAAGACGGGGAACCAATGAGAGATTAGCTCTTGGTGTTGGGACAGGCACAGGTCACTCTATTTTCCCATCAGGAAGAAGAATTAACCACAGGCTCAGCCTGCCCCCCGGAACCAGAACAGGGCCTGAAGCCATCCTGCGCTTTTGCGGCCAGCTCCCAAAAAAGCGACTTGTAAAATGGAGCTTCAGGGCACTGCAATTCACAAACCTGCAGAGTTATAAATGATAACTCTCGTCCACAAATATATTGAGGGAAGGCAAAGAAGAGGATTTGAAATCAAGGCAGAATTGCAGGAAACAGATTTCAGGAGGTAGATTCGAATCGCCTTTAAAGCACATGAAAAGCGGCAAAACGTTGACAATGATGCCCTTGGCCAAAAAGGGCGTATGCGTTTTTTCCTGAATATATTCAGGAAAAAACGCATACGCCCTTTTTGGCCAACCAAGCAACCTGGAAAGGCAAATCAGCGCTACAAAGAAGTCTCGCTTCCCATCGGTCAAAAGGGCCATGCTGAAAAAAGTGTCAAAACCAGAAATGCAGGACAGGCCATGGAGGAATCGGAGCCTTGCTACACTGATGGGCGGGATGTAAATTGCCAACAGCCACTCTGGAGAAGTGTACGGTGTTTCCTGAAACATCTAAAAAACACAGCTTAGAGAGCATAGGGCACTTCCACGCATGGGGGGATAAAGTGGGAAAATTGAAAATCAGCAGGACACAAGCACCCCAAAGTTTAGGGCTGCTCTGTTGACAAGGACCTCCACTTCATTCCACCTTAAATATCCCAGGAAAGCGAAAAATGGATCAAAAAGTTGTGGTCCTTATGTACAATGGAATATCACTCAGCCATGAAATCAATGTCATAAGGCTAGTAGCAGCATGATGAGTGGATTTAGGTAAGACGATTCTAAGTGAAATAAGTCACACAGAAAAGGACACTTCTCATAAGGTGTCACTTATAGAGGGAATGTAAAAACCGTTACACTTGAACTGAATTACAAAACAGAACAGAGTCACACATGCAGAAAACACACTATGGCTGCTTAACGGGAAAGGTGAGGTGGGGTGATACATAAAACAAGAGTTTCAAATTAGCTCAGATACCGTTCCATAAACCCAATATGTAATAGACAAGACCTACTCCTTGCTCAGAGAACTGGACTCAACACGCCCGATTCACCGCACAAGAATATATCTGACTAGTAATAATCTTAAAACCTATGTATTGATATCTCTCTGTTAGTGTGTCAAGTGGGTGTAAAGCGGCATAAACACAGCCGTGAAAAGCAGCTAAACCCCATTATAAAAATAAATTACTTTTAAAAACCCATGAAACAAAGACAGGGAAAGACAGAGAAATTCTTACACAATTCGTTCAGGGGCTGTGATGCAACCTGGATTGACCATATCTAGACCCACAGCTGGATGAGACATAAGGGTGGACACTCTTGGGGCTGAGAGGTTTGGTGAGGTTGGGTGAGCAAACGCAGACCCTTTAAAGTAATACTGCGTGCTACCCATCGCATGGGTCCCAAATCTCCAGGTTCAAGGGCATCTTCCTACATCGAAAACATGCATGAGAAACCCAGAAGATGGTACACCGTGTGATGGGGAAAGGTTTCTAAAACGCACCTCATTTCTCATCTCCTTGTGCTCGGGTTCGCCATTCCAGCCACTTTACTAGCAATCTCCCTACTTGGAGCATCAGCACCTTTAACCTCCTGTTCCGTACAGGTTGCAATTTGTCCTGAGGATGAACGGGAAGACGGGGAACCAATGAGAGATTAGCTCTTGGTGTTGGGACAGGCACAGGTCACTCTATTTTCCCATCAGGAAGAAGAATTAACCACAGGCTCAGCCTGCCCCCCGGAACCAGAACAGGGCCTGAAGCCATCCTGCGCTTTTGCGGCCAGCTCCCAAAAAAGCGACTTGTAAAATGGAGCTTCAGGGCACTGCAATTCACAAACCTGCAGAGTTATAAATGATAACTCTCGTCCACAAATATATTGAGGGAAGGCAAAGAAGAGGATTTGAAATCAAGGCAGAATTGCAGGAAACAGATTTCAGGAGGTAGATTCGAATCGCCTTTAAAGCACATGAAAAGCGGCAAAACGTTGACAATGATGCCCTTGGCCAAAAAGGGCGTATGCGTTTTTTCCTGAATATATTCAGGAAAAAACGCATACGCCCTTTTTGGCCAACCAAGCAACCTGGAAAGGCAAATCAGCGCTACAAAGAAGTCTCGCTTCCCATCGGTCAAAAGGGCCATGCTGAAAAAAGTGTCAAAACCAGAAATGCAGGACAGGCCATGGAGAAATGAGAGCCCTGCTACGCTGATATGCGGGATGTAAATTGCCAACAGCCACTCTGGAGAAGTGTACGGTGTGTCCTGAAACATCGAAAAAACACAGCTTAGAGCGCATAGGGCACTTCCACTCACGGGTGTATAAATTGGGAAAACTAAAAATCAGCAAGACACAGGTACCCCAAAGTTTAGGTCTGCTCTGTTGACAAGAACCTCCACTTCATGACACCTTAAATATCCCAGGAAAGAGAAAAATGGATAAAGAATTGGTGGTCCTTATGTACAATGGAATATCACTCAGCCATAAAATGAATGTCATAAGGCTAGTAGCAGCATGATGAGTGGATTTAGGTAAGACGATTCTAAGTGAAATAAGTCACACAGAAAAGGACACTTCTCATAAGGTGTCACTTATAGACGGAATGTAAAAACCGTTACACTTGAACTGAATTACAAAACAGAACAGAGTCACACATGCAGAAAACACACTATGGCTGCTTAACGGGAAAGGTGAGGTGGGGTGATACATAAAACAAGAGTTTCAAATTAGCTCAGATACCGTTCCATAAACCCAATATGTAATAGACAAGACCTACTCCTTGCTCAGAGAACTGGATTCAACACGCCCGATTCACCGCACAAGAATATATCTGACTAGTAATAATCTTAAAACCTATGTATTGATATCTCTCTGTTAGTGTGTCAAGTGGGTGTAAAGCGGCATAAACACAGCCGTGAAAAGCAGCTAAACCCGATGATAAAAATAAATTACTTTTAAAAACCCATGAAACAAAGACAGGGAAAGAGAGAGAAATTCTTACACAATTCGTTCAGGGGCTGTGATGCAACCTGGATTGACCATATCTAGACCCACAGCTGGATGAGACATAAGGGTGGACACTCTTGGGGCTGAGAGGTTTGGTGAGGTTGGGTGAGCAAACGCAGACCCTTTAAAGTAATACTGCGTGCTACCCATCACATGGGTCCCAAATCTCCAGGTTCAAGGGCATCTTCCTACATCGAAAACATGCATGAGAAACCCAGAAGATGGTACACCGTGTGATGGGGAAAGGTTTCTAAAACGCACCTCATTTCTCATCTCCTTGTGCTCGGGTTCGCCATTCCAGCCACTTTACTAGCAATCTCCCTACTTGGAGCCTCAGCACCTTTAACCTCCTGTTCCGTACAGGTTGCAATTTTTCCTGAGGATGAACGGGAAGACGGGGAACCAATGAGAGACTAGCTCTTGGTGTTGGGACAGGCACAGGTCACTCTATTTTCCCATCAGGAAGAAGAATTAACCACAGGCTCAGCCTGCCCCCCGGAACCAGAACAGGGCCTGAAGCCATCCTGCGCTTTTGCGGCCAGCTCCCAAAAAAGCGACTTGTAAAATGGAGCTTCAGGGCACTGCAATTCACAAACCTGCAGAGTTATAAATGATAACTCTCGTCCACAAATATATTGAGGGAAGGCAAAGAAGAGGATTTGAAATCAAGGCAGAATTGCAGGAAACAGATTTCAGGAGGTAGATTCGAATCGCCTTTAAAGCACATGAAAAGCGGCAAAACGTTGACAATGATGTCCTTGGCCAAAAAGGGCGTATGCGTTTTTTCCTGAATATATTCAGGAAAAAACGCATACGCCCTTTTTGGCCAACCAAGCAACCTGGAAAGGCAAATCAGCGCTACAAAGAAGTCTCGCTTCCCATCGGTCAAAAGGGCCATGCTGAAAAAAGTGTCAAAACCAGAAATGCAGGACAGGCCATGGAATAATGGGAGCCTTGCTACACTGATGGGCGGGATGTAAATTGCCAACAGCCACTCTGGAGAAGTGTACGGTGTGTCCTGAAACATCTAAAAAACACAGCTTAGAGTGCATAGGGCACTTCCACTCATGGGGGGATAAAGTGGGAAAATTGAAAATCAGCAAGACACAAGCACCCCAAAGTTTAGGGCTGCTCTGTTGACAAGGACCTCCACTTCATTCCACCTTAAATATCCCAGGAAAGCGAAAAATGGATCAAAAAGTTGTGGTCCTTATGTACAATGGAATATCACTCAGCCATGAAATCAATGTCATAAGGCTAGTAGCAGCATGATGAGTGGATTTAGGTAAGACGATTCTAAGTGAAATAAGTCACACAGAAAAGGACACTTCTCATAAGGTGTCACTTATAGAGGGAATGTAAAAACCGTTACACTTGAACTGAATTACAAAACAGAACAGAGTCACACATGCAGAAAACACACTATGGCTGCTTAACGGGAAAGGTGAGGTGGGGTGATACATAAAACAAGAGTTTCAAATTAGCTCAGATACCGTTCCATAAACCCAATATGTAATAGACAAGACCTACTCCTTGCTCAGAGAACTGGACTCAACACGCCCGATTCACCGCACAAGAATATATCTGACTAGTAATAATCTTAAAACCTATGTATTGATATCTCTCTGTTAGTGTGTCAAGTGGGTGTAAAGCGGCATAAACACAGCCGTGAAAAGCAGCTAAACCCCATTATAAAAATAAATTACTTTTAAAAACCCATGAAACAAAGACAGGGAAAGACAGAGAAATTCTTACACAATTCGTTCAGGGGCTGTGATGCAACCTGGATTGACCATATCTAGACCCACAGCTGGATCAGACATAAGGGTGGACACTCTTGGGGCTGAGAGGTTTGGTGAGGTTGGGTGAGCAAACGCAGACCCTTTAAAGTAATACTGCGTGCTACCCATCGCATGGGTCCCAAATCTCCAGGTTCAAGGGCATCTTCCTACATCGAAAACATGCATGAGAAACCCAGAAGATGGTACACCGTGTGATGGGGAAAGGTTTCTAAAACGCACCTCATTTCTCATCTCCTTGTGCTCGGGTTCGCCATTCCAGCCACTTTACTAGCAATCTCCCTACTTGGAGCATCAGCACCTTTAACCTCCTGTTCCGTACAGGTTGCAATTTGTCCTGAGGATGAACGGGAAGACGGGGAACCAATGAGAGATTAGCTCTTGGTGTTGGGACAGGCACAGGTCACTCTATTTTCCCATCAGGAAGAAGAATTAACCACAGGCTCAGCCTGCCCCCCGGAACCAGAACAGGGCCTGAAGCCATCCTGCGCTTTTGCGGCCAGCTCCCAAAAAAGCGACTTGTAAAATGGAGCTTCAGGGCACTGCAATTCACAAACCTGCAGAGTTATAAATGATAACTCTCGTCCACAAATATATTGAGGGAAGGCAAAGAAGAGGATTTGAAATCAAGGCAGAATTGCAGGAAACAGATTTCAGGAGGTAGATTCGAATCGCCTTTAAAGCACATGAAAAGCGGCAAAACGTTGACAATGATGCCCTTGGCCAAAAAGGGCGTATGCGTTTTTTCCTGAATATATTCAGGAAAAAACGCATACGCCCTTTTTGGCCAACCAAGCAACCTGGAAAGGCAAATCAGCGCTACAAAGAAGTCTCGCTTCCCATCGGTCAAAAGGGCCATGCTGAAAAAAGTGTCAAAACCAGAAATGCAGGACAGGCCATGGAGGAATCGGAGCCTTGCTACACTGATGGGCGGGATGTAAATTGCCAACAGCCACTCTGGAGAAGTGTACGGTGTTTCCTGAAACATCTAAAAAACACAGCTTAGAGAGCATAGGGCACTTCCACGCATGGGGGGATAAAGTGGGAAAATTGAAAATCAGCAGGACACAAGCACCCCAAAGTTTAGGGCTGCTCTGTTGACAAGGACCTCCACTTCATTCCACCTTAAATATCCCAGGAATGCGAAAAATGGATCAAAAAGTTGTGGTCCTTATGTACAATGGAATATCACTCAGCCATGAAATCAATGTCATAAGGCTAGTAGCAGCATGATGAGTGGATTTAGGTAAGACGATTCTAAGTGAAATAAGTCACACAGAAAAGGACACTTCTCATAAGGTGTCACTTATAGACGGAATGTAAAAACCGTTACACTTGAACTGAATTACAAAACAGAACAGAGTCACACATGCAGAAAACACACTATGGCTGCTTAACGGGAAAGGTGAGGTGGGGTGATACATAAAACAAGAGTTTCAAATTAGCTCAGATACCGTTCCATAAACCCAATATGTAATAGACAAGACCTACTCCTTGCTCAGAGAACTGGATTCAACACGCCCGATTCACCGCACAAGAATATATCTGACTAGTAATAATCTTAAAACCTATGTATTGATATCTCTCTGTTAGTGTGTCAAGTGGGTGTAAAGCGGCATAAACACAGCCGTGAAAAGCAGCTAAACCCGATGATAAAAATAAATTACTTTTAAAAACCCATGAAACAAAGAAAGGGAAAGAGAGAGAAATTCTTACACAATTCGTTCAGGGGCTGTGATGCAACCTGGATTGACCATATCTAGACCCACAGCTGGATGAGACATAAGGGTGGACACTCTTGGGGCTGAGAGGTTTGGTGAGGTTGGGTGAGCAAACGCAGACCCTTTAAAGTAATACTGCGTGCTACCCATCACATGGGTCCCAAATCTCCAGGTTCAAGGGCATCTTCCTACATCGAAAACATGCATGAGAAACCCAGAAGATGGTACACCGTGTGATGGGGAAAGGTTTCTAAAACGCACCTCATTTCTCATCTCCTTGTTCTCGGGTTCGCCATTCCAGCCACTTTACTAGCAATCTCCCTACTTGGAGCCTCAGCACCTTTAACCTCCTGTTCCGTACAGGTTGCAATTTTTCCTGAGGATGAACGGGAAGACGGGGAACCAATGAGAGACTAGCTCTTGGTGTTGGGACAGGCACAGGTCACTCTATTTTCCCATCAGGAAGAAGAATTAACCACAGGCTCAGCCTGCCCCCCGGAACGAGAACAGGGCCTGAAGCCATCCTGCGCTTTTGTGGCCAGCTCCCAAAAAAGCGACTTGTAAAATGGAGCTTCAGGGCACTGCAATTCACAAACCTGCAGAGTTATAAATGATAACTCTCATCCACAAATATATTGAGGGAAGGCAAAGAAGAGGATTTGAAATCAAGGCAGAATTGCAGGAAACAGATTTCAGGAGGTAGATTCGAATCGCCTTTAAAGCACATGAAAAGCGGCAAAACGTTGACAATGATGCCCTTGGCCAAAAAGGGCGTATGCGTTTTTTCCTGAATATATTCAGGAAAAAACGCATACGCCCTTTTTGGCCAACCAAGCAACCTGGAAAGGCAAATCAGCGCTACAAAGAAGTCTCGCTTCCCATCGGTCAAAAGGGCTATGCTGAAAAAAGTGTCAAAACCAGAAATGCAGGACAGGCCATGGAGGAATCGGAGCCTTGCTACACTGATGGGCGGGATGTAAATTGCCAACAGCCACTCTGGAGAAGTGTACGGTGTGTCCTGAAACATCTAAAAAACACAGCTTAGAGAGCATAGGGCACTTCCACGCATGGGGGGATAAAGTGGGAAAATTGAAAATCAGCAGGACACAAGCACCCCAAAGTTTAGGGCTGCTCTGTTGACAAGGACCTCCACTTCATTCCACCTTAAATATCCCAGGAATGCGAAAAATGGATCAAAAAGTTGTGGTCCTTATGTACAATGGAATATCACTCAGCCATGAAATCAATGTCATAAGGCTAGTAGCAGCATGATGAGTGGATTTAGGTAAGACGATTCTAAGTGAAATAAGTCACACAGAAAAGGACACTTCTCATAAGGTGTCACTTATAGAGGGAATGTAAAAACCTTTACACTTCAACTGAATTACAAAACAGAACAGAGTCACACATGCAGAAAACACACTATGGCTGCTTAACGGGAAAGGTGAGGTGGGGTGATACATAAAACAAGAGTTTCAAATTAGCTCAGATACCGTTCCATAAACCCAATATGTAATAGACAAGACCTACTCCTTGCTCAGAGAACTGGACTCAACACGCCCGATTCACCGCACAAGAATATATCTGACTAGTAATAATCTTAAAACCTATGTATTGATATCTCTCTGTTAGTGTGTCAAGTGGGTGTAAAGCGGCATAAACACAGCCGTGAAAAGCAGCTAAACCCCATTATAAAAATAAATTACTTTTAAAAACCCATGAAACAAAGACAGGGAAAGAGAGAGAAATTCTTACACAATTTGTTCAGGGGCTGTGATGCAACCTGGATTGACCATATCTAGACCCACAGCTGGATGAGACATAAGGGTGGACACTCTTGGGGCTGAGAGGTTTGGTTAGGTTGGGTGAGCAAACGCAGACCCTTTAAAGTAATACTGCGTGCTACCCATCGCATGGGTCCCAAATCTCCAGGTTCAAGGGCATCTTCCTACATCGAAAACATGCATGAGAAACCCAGAAGATGGTACACCGTGTGATGGGGAAAGGTTTCTAAAACGCACCTCATTTCTCATCTCCTTGTGCTCGGGTTCGCCATTCCAGCCACTTTACTAGCAATCTCCCTACTTGGAGCCTCAGCACCTTTAACCTCCTGTTCCGTACAGGTTGCAATTTGTCCTGAGGATGAACGGGAAGACGGGGAACCAATGAGAGACTAGCTCTTGGTGTTGGGACAGGCACAGGTCACTCTATTTTCCCATCAGGAAGAAGAATTAACCACAGGCTCAGCCTGCCCCCCGGAACCAGAACAGGGCCTGAAGCCATCCTGCGCTTTTGCGGCCAGCTCCCATAAAAGCGACTTGTAAAATGGAGCTTCAGGGCACTGCAATTCACAAACCTGCAGAGTTATAAATGATAACTCTCGTCCACAAATATATTGAGGGAAGGCAAATAAGAGGATTTGAAATCAAGGCAGAATTGCAGGAAACAGATTTCAGGAGGTAGATTCGAATCGCCTTTAAAGCACATGAAAAGCGGCAAAACGTTGACAATGATGCCCTTGGCCAAAAAGGGCGTATGCGTTTTTTCCTGAATATATTCAGGAAAAAACGCATACGCCCTTTTTGGCCAACCAAGCAACCTGGAAAGGCAAATCAGCGCTACAAAGAAGTCTCGCTTCCCATCGGTCAAAAGGGCCATGCTGAAAAAAGTGTCAAAACCAGAAATGCAGGACAGGCCATGGAGGAATCGGAGCCTTGCTACACTGATGGGCGGGAGGTAAATCGCCAACAGCCACTCTGGAGAAGTGTACGGTGTGTCCTGAAACATCTAAAAAACACAGCTTAGAGAGCATAGGGCACTTCCACGCATGGGGGGATAAAGTGGGAAAATTGAAAATCAGCAAGACACAAGCACCTAAAAGTTTAGGGCTGCTCTGTTGACAAGGACCTCCACTTCATTCCACCTTAAATATCCCAGGAAAGCGAAAAATGGATAAAAAAGTTGTGGTCCTTATGTACAATGGAATATCACTCAGCCATGAAATCAATGTCATAAGGCTAGTAGCAGCATGATGAGTGGATTTAGGTAAGACGATTCTAAGTGAAATAAGTCACACAGAAAAGGACACTTCTCATAAGGTGTCACTTATAGACGGAATGTAAAAACCGTTACACTTGAACTGAATTACAAAACAGAACAGAGTCACACATGCAGAAAACACACTATGGCTGCTTAACGGGAAAGGTGAGGTGGGGTGATACATAAAACAAGAGTTTCAAATTAGCTCAGATACCGTTCCATAAACCCAATATGTAATAGACAAGACCTACTCCTTGCTCAGAGAACTGGATTCAACACGCCCGATTCACCGCACAAGAATATATCTGACTAGTAATAATCTTAAAACCTATGTATTGATATCTCTCTGTTAGTGTGTCAAGTGGGTGTAAAGCGGCATAAACACAGCCGTGAAAAGCAGCTAAACCCGATGATAAAAATAAATTACTTTTAAAAACCCATGAAACAAAGACAGGGAAAGACAGAGAAATTCTTACACAATTCGTTCAGGGGCTGTGATGCAACCTGGATTGACCATATCTAGACCCACAGCTGGATGAGACATAAGGGTGGACACTCTTGGGGCTGAGAGGTTTGGTGAGGTTGGGTGAGCAAACGCAGACCCTTTAAAGTAATACTGCGTGCTACCCATCACATGGGTCCCAAATCTCCAGGTTCAAGGGCATCTTCCTACATCGAAAACATGCATGAGAAACCCAGAAGATGGTACACCGTGTGATGGGGAAAGGTTTCTAAAACGCACCTCATTTCTCATCTCCTTGTGCTCGGGTTCGCCATTCCAGCCACTTTACTAGCAATCTCCCTACTTGGAGCCTCAGCACCTTTAACCTCCTGTTCCGTACAGGTTGCAATTTTTCCTGAGGATGAACGGGAAGACGGGGAACCAATGAGAGACTAGCTCTTGGTGTTGGGACAGGCACAGGTCACTCTATTTTCCCATCAGGAAGAAGAATTAACCACAGGCTCAGCCTGCCCCCCGGAACCAGAACAGGGCCTGAAGCCATCCTGCGCTTTTGCGGCCAGCTCCCAAAAAAGCGACTTGTAAAATGGAGCTTCAGGGCACTGCAATTCACAAACCTGCAGAGTTATAAATGATAACTCTCGTCCACAAATATATTGAGGGAAGGCAAAGAAGAGGATTTGAAATCAAGGCAGAATTGCAGGAAACAGATTTCAGGAGGTAGATTCGAATCGCCTTTAAAGCACATGAAAAGCGGCAAAACGTTGACAATGATGTCCTTGGCCAAAAAGGGCGTATGCGTTTTTTCCTGAATATATTCAGGAAAAAACGCATACGCCCTTTTTGGCCAACCAAGCAACCTGGAAAGGCAAATCAGCGCTACAAAGAAGTCTCGCTTCCCATCGGTCAAAAGGGCCATGCTGAAAAAAGTGTCAAAACCAGAAATGCAGGACAGGCCATGGAATAATGGGAGCCTTGCTACACTGATGGGCGGGATGTAAATTGCCAACAGCCACTCTGGAGAAGTGTACGGTGTGTCCTGAAACATCTAAAAAACACAGCTTAGAGTGCATAGGGCACTTCCACTCATGGGGGGATAAAGTGGGAAAATTGAAAATCAGCAAGACACAAGCACCCCAAAGTTTAGGGCTGCTCTGTTGACAAGGACCTCCACTTCATTCCACCTTAAATATCCCAGGAAAGCGAAAAATGGATAAAAAAGTTGTGGTCCTTATGTACAATGGAATATCACTCAGCCATGAAATCAATGTCATAAGGCTAGTAGCAGCATGATGAGTGGATTTAGGTAAGACGATTCTAAGTGAAATAAGTCACACAGAAAAGGACACTTCTCATAAGGTGTCACTTATAGACGGAATGTAAAAACCGTTACACTTGAACTGAATTACAAAACAGAACAGAGTCACACATGCAGAAAACACACTATGGCTGCTTAACGGGAAAGGTGAGGTGGGTTGATACATAAAACAAGAGTTTCAAATTAGCTCAGATACCGTTCCATAAACCCAATATGTAATAGACAAGACCTACTCCTTGCTCAGAGAACTGGACTCAACACGCCCGATTCACCGCACAAGAATATATCTGACTAGTAATAATCTTAAAACCTATGTATTGATATCTCTCTGTTAGTGTGTCAAGTGGGTGTAAAGCGGCATAAACACAGCCGTGAAAAGCAGCTAAACCCCATTATAAAAATAAATTACTTTTAAAAACCCATGAAACAAAGACAGGGAAAGACAGAGAAATTCTTACACAATTCGTTCAGGGGCTGTGATGCAACCTGGATTGACCATATCTAGACCCACAGCTGGATGAGACATAAGGGTGGACACTCTTGGGGCTGAGAGGTTTGGTGAGGTTGGGTGAGCAAACGCAGACCCTTTAAAGTAATACTGCGTGCTACCCATCGCATGGGTCCCAAATCTCCAGGTTCAAGGGCATCTTCCTACATCGAAAACATGCATGAGAAACCCAGAAGATGGTACACCGTGTGATGGGGAAAGGTTTCTAAAACGCACCTCATTTCTCATCTCCTTGTGCTCGGGTTCGCCATTCCAGCCACTTTACTAGCAATCTCCCTACTTGGAGCATCAGCACCTTTAACCTCCTGTTCCGTACAGGTTGCAATTTGTCCTGAGGATGAACGGGAAGACGGGGAACCAATGAGAGATTAGCTCTTGGTGTTGGGACAGGCACAGGTCACTCTATTTTCCCATCAGGAAGAAGAATTAACCACAGGCTCAGCCTGCCCCCCGGAACCAGAACAGGGCCTGAAGCCATCCTGCGCTTTTGCGGCCAGCTCCCAAAAAAGCGACTTGTAAAATGGAGCTTCAGGGCACTGCAATTCACAAACCTGCAGAGTTATAAATGATAACTCTCGTCCACAAATATATTGAGGGAAGGCAAAGAAGAGGATTTGAAATCAAGGCAGAATTGCAGGAAACAGATTTCAGGAGGTAGATTCGAATCGCCTTTAAAGCACATGAAAAGCGGCAAAACGTTGACAATGATGCCCTTGGCCAAAAAGGGCGTATGCGTTTTTTCCTGAATATATTCAGGAAAAAACGCATACGCCCTTTTTGGCCAACCAAGCAACCTGGAAAGGCAAATCAGCGCTACAAAGAAGTCTCGCTTCCCATCGGTCAAAAGGGCCATGCTGAAAAAAGTGTCAAAACCAGAAATGCAGGACAGGCCATGGAGGAATCGGAGCCTTGCTACACTGATGGGCGGGATGTAAATTGCCAACAGCCACTCTGGAGAAGTGTACGGTGTTTCCTGAAACATCTAAAAAACACAGCTTAGAGAGCATAGGGCACTTCCACGCATGGGGGGGTAAAGTGGGAAAATTGAAAATCAGCAGGACACAAGCACCCCAAAGTTTAGGGCTGCTCTGTTGACAAGGACCTCCACTTCATTCCACCTTAAATATCCCAGGAATGCGAAAAATGGATCAAAAAGTTGTGGTCCTTATGTACAATGGAATATCACTCAGCCATGAAATCAATGTCATAAGGCTAGTAGCAGCATGATGAGTGGATTTAGGTAAGACGATTCTAAGTGAAATAAGTCACACAGAAAAGGACACTTCTCATAAGGTGTCACTTATAGACGGAATGTAAAAACCGTTACACTTGAACTGAATTACAAAACAGAACAGAGTCACACATGCAGAAAACACACTATGGCTGCTTAACGGGAAAGGTGAGGTGGGGTGATACATAAAACAAGAGTTTCAAATTAGCTCAGATACCGTTCCATAAACCCAATATGTAATAGACAAGACCTACTCCTTGCTCAGAGAACTGGACTCAACATGCCCGATTCACCGCACAAGAATATATCTGACTAGTAATAATCTTGAAACCTATGTATTGATATCTCTCTGTTAGTGTGTCAAGTGGGTGTAAAGCGGCATAAACACAGCCGTGAAAAGCAGCTAAACCCCATTATAAAAATAAATTACTTTTAAAAACCCATGAAACAAAGACAGGGAAAGACAGAGAAATTCTTACACAATTCGTTCAGGGGCTGTGATGCAACCTGGATTGACCATATCTAGACCCACAGCTGGATGAGACATAAGGGTGGACACTCTTGGGGCTGAGAGGTTTGGTGAGGTTGGGTGAGCAAACGCAGACCCTTTAAAGTAATACTGCGTGCTACCCATCGCATGGGTCCCAAATCTCCAGGTTCAAGGGCATCTTCCTACATCGAAAACATGCATGAGAAACCCAGAAGATGGTACACCGTGTGATGGGGAAAGGTTTCTAAAACGCACCTCATTTCTCATCTCCTTGTGCTCGGGTTCGCCATTCCAGCCACTTTACTAGCAATCTCCCTACTTGGAGCATCAGCACCTTTAACCTCCTGTTCCGTACAGGTTGCAATTTGTCCTGAGGATGAACGGGAAGACGGGGAACCAATGAGAGACTAGCTCTTGGTGTTGGGACAGGCACAGGTCACTCTATTTTCCCATCAGGAAGAAGAATTAACCACAGGCTCAGCCTGCCCCCCGGAACCAGAACAGGGCCTGAAGCCATCCTGCGCTTTTGCGGCCAGCTCCCATAAAAGCGACTTGTAAAATGGAGCTTCAGGGCACTGCAATTCACAAACCTGCAGAGTTATAAATGATAACTCTCGTCCACAAATATATTGAGGGAAGGCAAATAAGAGGATTTGAAATCAAGGCAGAATTGCAGGAAACAGATTTCAGGAGGTAGATTCGAATCGCCTTTAAAGCACATGAAAAGCGGCAAAACGTTGACAATGATGCCCTTGGCCAAAAAGGGCGTATGCGTTTTTTCCTGAATATATTCAGGAAAAAACGCATACGCCCTTTTTGGCCAACCAAGCAACCTGGAAAGGCAAATCAGCGCTACAAAGAAGTCTCGCTTCCCATCGGTCAAAAGGGCCATGCTGAAAAAAGTGTCAAAACCAGAAATGCAGGACAGGCCATGGAGGAATCGGAGCCTTGCTACACTGATGGGCGGGAGGTAAATCGCCAACAGCCACTCTGGAGAAGTGTACGGTGTGTCCTGAAACATCTAAAAAACACAGCTTAGAGAGCATAGGGCACTTCCACGCATGGGGGGATAAAGTGGGAAAATTGAAAATCAGCAAGACACAAGCACCTCAAAGTTTAGGGCTGCTCTGTTGACAAGGACCTCCACTTCATTCCACCTTAAATATCCCAGGAAAGCGAAAAATGGATAAAAAAGTTGTGGTCCTTATGTACAATGGAATATCACTCAGCCATGAAATCAATGTCATAAGGCTAGTAGCAGCATGATGAGTGGATTTAGGTAAGACGATTCTAAGTGAAATAAGTCACACAGAAAAGGACACTTCTCATAAGGTGTCACTTATAGACGGAATGTAAAAACCTTTACACTTGAACTGAATTACAAAACAGAACAGAGTCACACATGCAGAAAACACACTATGGCTGCTTAACGGGAAAGGTGAGGTGGGGTGATACATAAAACAAGAGTTTCAAATTAGCTCAGATACCGTTCCATAAACCCAATATGTAATAGACAAGACCTACTCCTTGCTCAGAGAACTGGACTCAACACGCCCGATTCACCGCACAAGAATATATCTGACTAGTAATAATCTTAAAACCTATGTATTGATATCTCTCTGTTAGTGTGTCAAGTGGGTGTAAAGCGGCATAAACACAGCCGTGAAAAGCAGCTAAACCCCATTATAAAAATAAATTACTTTTAAAAACCCATGAAACAAAGACAGGGAACGAGAGAGAAATTCTTACACAATTCGTTCAGGGGCTGTGATGCAGCCTGGATTGACCATATCTAGACCCACAGCTGGATGAGACATAAGGGTGGACACTCTTGGGGCTGAGAGGTTTGGTGAGGTTGGGTGAGCAAACGCAGACCCTTTAAAGTAATACTGCGTGCTACCCATCGCATGGGTCCCAAATCTCCAGGTTCAAGGGCATCTTCCTACATCGAAAACATGCATGAGAAACCCAGAAGATGGTACACCGTGTGATGGGGAAAGGTTTCTAAAACGCACCTCATTTCTCATCTCCTTGTGCTCGGGTTCGCCATTCCAGCCACTTTACTAGCAATCTCCCTACTTGGAGCCTCAGCACCTTTAACCTCCTGTTCCGTACAGGTTGCAATTTGTCCTGAGGATGAACGGGAAGACGGGGAACCAATGAGAGACTAGCTCTTGGTGTTGGGACAGGCACAGGTCACTCTATTTTCCCATCAGGAAGAAGAATTAACCACAGGCTCAGCCTGCCCCCCGGAACCAGAACAGGGCCTGAAGCCATCCTGCGCTTTTGCGGCCAGCTCCCATAAAAGCGACTTGTAAAATGGAGCTTCAGGGCACTGCAATTCACAAACCTGCAGAGTTATAAATGATAACTCTCGTCCACAAATATATTGAGGGAAGGCAAATAAGAGGATTTGAAATCAAGGCAGAATTGCAGGAAACAGATTTCAGGAGGTAGATTCGAATCGCCTTTAAAGCACATGAAAAGCGGCAAAACGTTGACAATGATGCCCTTGGCCAAAAAGGGCGTATGCGTTTTTTCCTGAATATATTCAGGAAAAAACGCATACGCCCTTTTTGGCCAACCAAGCAACCTGGAAAGGCAAATCAGCGCTACAAAGAAGTCTCGCTTCCCATCGGTCAAAAGGGCCATGCTGAAAAAAGTGTCAAAACCAGAAATGCAGGACAGGCCATGGAGGAATCGGAGCCTTGCTACACTGATGGGCGGGAGGTAAATCGCCAACAGCCACTCTGGAGAAGTGTACGGTGTGTCCTGAAACATCTAAAAAACACAGCTTAGAGAGCATAGGGCACTTCCACGCATGGGGGGATAAAGTGGGAAAATTGAAAATCAGCAAGACACAAGCACCCCAAAGTTTAGGGCTGCTCTGTTGACAAGGACCTCCACTTCATTCCACCTTAAATATCCCAGGAAAGCGAAAAATGGATCAAAAAGTTGTGGTCCTTATGTACAATGGAATATCACTCAGCCATGAAATCAATGTCATAAGGCTAGTAGCAGCATGATGAGTGGATTTAGGTAAGACGATTCTAAGTGAAATAAGTCACACAGAAAAGGACACTTCTCATAAGGTGTCACTTATAGACGGAATGTAAAAACCGTTACACTTGAACTGAATTACAAAACAGAACAGAGTCACACATGCAGAAAACACACTATGGCTGCTTAACGGGAAAGGTGAGGTGGGGTGATACATAAAACAAGAGTTTCAAATTAGCTCAGATACCGTTCCATAAACCCAATATGTAATAGACAAGACCTACTCCTTGCTCAGAGAACTGGACTCAACACGCCCGATTCACCGCACAAGAATATATCTGACTAGTAATAATCTTAAAACCTATGTATTGATATCTCTCTGTTAGTGTGTCAAGTGGGTGTAAAGCGGCATAAACACAGCCGTGAAAAGCAGCTAAACCCCATTATAAAAATAAATTACTTTTAAAAACCCATGAAACAAAGACAGGGAAAGACAGAGAAATTCTTACACAATTCGTTCAGGGGCTGTGATGCAACCTGGATTGACCATATCTAGACCCACAGCTGGATGAGACATAAGGGTGGACACTCTTGGGGCTGAGAGGTTTGGTGAGGTTGGGTGAGCAAACGCAGACCCTTTAAAGTAATACTGCGTGCTACCCATCGCATGGGTCCCAAATCTCCAGGTTCAAGGGCATCTTCCTACATCGAAAACATGCATGAGAAACCCAGAAGATGGTACACCGTGTGATGGGGAAAGGTTTCTAAAACGCACCTCATTTCTCATCTCCTTGTGCTCGGGTTCGCCATTCCAGGCACTTTACTAGCAATCTCCCTACTTGGAGCATCAGCACCTTTAACCTCCTGTTCCGTACAGGTTGCAATTTGTCCTGAGGATGAACGGGAAGACGGGGAACCAATGAGAGACTAGCTCTTGGTGTTGGGACAGGCACAGGTCACTCTATTTTCCCATCAGTAAGAAGATTTAACCACAGGCTCAGCCTGCCCCCCGGAACCAGAACAGTGCCTGAAGCCATCCTGCGCTTTTGCGGCCAGCTCCCAAAAAAGCGACTTGTAAAATGGAGCTTCAGGGCACTGCAATTCACAAACCTGCAGAGTTATAAATGATAACTCTCGTCCACAAATATATTGAGGGAAGGCAAAGAAGAGGATTTGAAATCAAGGCAGAATTGCAGGAAACAGATTTCAGGAGGTAGATTCGAATCGCCTTTAAAGCACATGAAAAGCGGCAAAACGTTGACAATGATGCCCTTGGCCAAAAAGGGCGTATGCGTTTTTTCCTGAATATATTCAGGAAAAAACGCATACGCCCTTTTTGGCCAACCAAGCAACCTGGAAAGGCAAATCAGCGCTACAAAGAAGTCTCGCTTCCCATCGGTCAAAAGGGCCATGCTGAAAAAAGTGTCAAAACCAGAAATGCAGGACAGGCCATGGAGGAATCGGAGCCTTGCTACACTGATGGGCGGGATGTAAATTGCCAACAGCCACTCTGGAGAAGTGTACGGTGTGTCCTGAAACATCTAAAAAACACAGCTTAGAGAGCATAGGGCACTTCCACGCATGGGGGGATAAAGTGGGAAAATTGAAAATCAGCAGGACACAAGCACCCCAAAGTTTAGGGCTGCTCTGTTGACAAGGACCTCCACTTCATTCCACCTTAAATATCCCAGGAAAGCGAAAAATGGATAAAAAAGTTGTGGTCCTTATGTACAATGGAATATCATTCAGCCATGAAATCAATGTCATAAGGCTAGTAGCAGCATGATGAGTGGATTTAGGTAAGACGATTCTAAGTGAAATAAGTCACACAGAAAAGGACACTTCTCATAAGGTGTCACTTATAG
The DNA here is from genome assembly GCF_965194825.1 of Balaenoptera physalus. NCBI lineage: Eukaryota > Metazoa > Chordata > Mammalia > Artiodactyla > Balaenopteridae > Balaenoptera > Balaenoptera physalus. The sequence goes on from NW_028124599.1 coordinate 56,230, forward strand.
ACGGAATGTAAAAACCTTTACACTTGAACTGAATTACAAAACAGAACAGAGTCACACATGCAGAAAACACACTATGGCTGCTTAACGGGAAAGGTGAGGTGGGGTGATACATAAAACAAGAGTTTCAAATTAGCTCAGATACCGTTCCATAAACCCAATATGTAATAGACAAGACCTACTCCTTGCTCAGAGAACTGGACTCAACACGCCCGATTCACCGCACAAGAATATATCTGACTAGTAATAATCTTAAAACCTATGTATTGATATCTCTCTGTTAGTGTGTCAAGTGGGTGTAAAGCGGCATAAACACAGCCGTGAAAAGCAGCTAAACCCCATTATAAAAATAAATTACTTTTAAAAACCCATGAAACAAAGACAGGGAACGAGAGAGAAATTCTTACACAATTCGTTCAGGGGCTGTGATGCAACCTGGATTGACCATATCTAGACCCACAGCTGGATGAGACATAAGGGTGGACACTCTTGGGGCTGAGAGGTTTGGTGAGGTTGGGTGAGCAAACGCAGACCCTTTAAAGTAATACTGCGTGCTACCCATCGCATGGGTCCCAAATCTCCAGGTTCAAGGGCATCTTCCTACATCGAAAACATGCATGAGAAACCCAGAAGATGGTACACCGTGTGATGGGGAAAGGTTTCTAAAACGCACCTCATTTCTCATCTCCTTGTGCTCGGGTTCGCCATTCCAGCCACTTTACTAGCAATCTCCCTACTTGGAGCCTCAGCACCTTTAACCTCCTGTTCCGTACAGGTTGCAATTTGTCCTGAGGATGAACGGGAAGACGGGGAACCAATGAGAGACTAGCTCTTGGTGTTGGGACAGGCACAGGTCACTCTATTTTCCCATCAGGAAGAAGAATTAACCACAGGCTCAGCCTGCCCCCCGGAACCAGAACAGGGCCTGAAGCCATCCTGCGATTTTGCGGCCAGCTCCCATAAAAGCGACTTGTAAAATGGAGCTTCAGGGCACTGCAATTCACAAACCTGCAGAGTTATAAATGATAACTCTCGTCCACAAATATATTGAGGGAAGGCAAATAAGAGGATTTGAAATCAAGGCAGAATTGCAGGAAACAGATTTCAGGAGGTAGATTCGAATCGCCTTTAAAGCACATGAAAAGCGGCAAAACGTTGACAATGATGCCCTTGGCCAAAAAGGGCGTATGCGTTTTTTCCTGAATATATTCAGGAAAAAACGCATACGCCCTTTTTGGCCAACCAAGCAACCTGGAAAGGCAAATCAGCGCTACAAAGAAGTCTCGCTTCCCATCGGTCAAAAGGGCCATGCTGAAAAAAGTGTCAAAACCAGAAATGCAGGACAGGCCATGGAGGAATCGGAGCCTTGCTACACTGATGGGCGGGATGTAAATCGCCAACAGCCACTCTGGAGAAGTGTACGGTGTGTCCTGAAACATCTAAAAAACACAGCTTAGAGAGCATAGGGCACTTCCACGCATGGGGGGATAAAGTGGGAAAATTGAAAATCAGCAAGACACAAGCACCCCAAAGTTTAGGGCTGCTCTGTTGACAAGGACCTCCACTTCATTCCACCTTAAATATCCCAGGAAAGCGAAAAATGGATAAAAAAGTTGTGGTCCTTATGTACAATGGAATATCACTCAGCCATGAAATCAATGTCATAAGGCTAGTAGCAGCATGATGAGTGGATTTACGTAAGACGATTCTAAGTGAAATAAGTCACACAGAAAAGGACACTTCTCATAAGGTGTCACTTATAGAGGGAATGTAAAAACCTTTACACTTGAACTGAATTACAAAACAGAACAGAGTCACACATGCAGAAAACACACTATGGCTGCTTAACGGGAAAGGTGAGGTGGGGTGATACATAAAACAAGAGTTTCAAATTAGCTCAGATACCGTTCCATAAACCCAATATGTAATAGACAAGACCTACTCATTGCTCAGAGAACTGGACTCAACACGCCCGATTCACCGCACAAGAATATATCTGACTAGTAATAATCTTAAAACCTATGTATTGATATCTCTCTGTTAGTGTGTCAAGTGGGTGTAAAGCGGCATAAACACAGCCTTGAAAAGCAGCTAAACCCCATTATAAAAATAAATTACTTTTAAAACCCATGAAACAAAGACAGGGAAAGAGAGAGAAATTCTTACACAATTCGTTCAGGGGCTGTGATGCAACCTGGATTGACCATATCTAGACCCACAGCTGGATGAGACATAAGGGTGGACACTCTTGGGGCTGAGAGGTTTGGTGAGGTTGGGTGAGCAAACGCAGACCCTTTAAAGTAATACTGCGTGCTACCCATCGCATGGGTCCCAAATCTCCAGGTTCAAGGGCATCTTCCTACATCGAAAACATGCATGAGAAACCCAGAAGATGGTACACCGTGTGATGGGGAAAGGTTTCTAAAATGCACCTCATTTCTCATCCTCTTCTGCTCGGGTTCGCCATTCCAGCCACTTTACTAGCAATCTCCCTACTTGGAGCATCAGCACCTTTAACCTCCTGTTCCGTACAGGTTGCAATTTGTCCTGAGGATGAACGGGAAGACGGGGAACCAATGAGACACTAGCTCTTGGTGTTGGGACAGGCACAGGTCACTCTATTTTCCCATCAGGAAGAAGAATTAACCACAGGCTCAGCCTGCCCCCCGGAACCAGAACAGGGCCTGAAGCCATCCTGCGCTTTTGCGGCCAGCTCCTAAAAAAGCAACTTGTAAAATGGAGCTTCAGGGCACTGCAATTCACAAACCTGCAGAGTTATAAATGATAACTCTCGTCCACAAATATATTGAGGGAAGGCAAAGAAGAGGATTTGAAATCAAGGCAGAATTGCAGGAAACAGATTTCAGGAGGTAGATTCGAATCGCCTTTAAAGCACATGAAAAGCGGCAAAACGTTGACAATGATGCCCTTGGCCAAAAAGCGCGTATGCGTTTTTTCCTGAATATATTCAGGAAAAAACGCATACGCCCTTTTTGGCCAACCAAGCAACCTGGAAATGCAAATCAGCGCTACAAAGAAGTCTCGCTTCCCATCGGTCAAAAGGGCCATGCTGAAAAAAGTGTCAAAACCAGAAATGCAGGACAGGCCATGGAGGAATCGGAGCCTTGCTACACTGATGGGCGGGATGTAAATCGCCAACAGCCACTCTGGAGAAGTGTACGGTGTGTCCTGAAACATCTAAAAAACACAGCTTAGAGAGCATAGGGCACTTCCACGCATGGGGGGATAAAGTGGGAAAATTGAAAATCAGCAAGACACAAGCACCCCAAAGTTTAGGGCTGCTCTGTTGACAAGGACCTCCACTTCATTCCACCTTAAATATCCCAGGAAAGCGAAAAATGGATCAAAAAGTTGTGGTCCTTATGTACAATGGAATATCACTCAGCCATGAAATCAATGTCATAAGGCTAGTAACAGCATGATGAGTGGATTTAGGTAAGACGATTCTAAGTGAAATAAGTCACACAGAAAAGGACACTTCTCATAAGGTGTCACTTATAGAGGGAATGTAAAAACCTTTACACTTGAACTGAATTACAAAACAGAACAGAGACACACATGCAGAAAACACACTATGGCTGCTTAACGGGAAAGGTGAGGTGGGGTGGTGATACATAAAACAAGAGTTTCAAATTAGCTCAGATACCGTTCCATAAACCCAATATGTAATAGACAAGACCTACTCCTTGCTCAGAGAACTGGACTCAACACGCCCGATTCACCGCACAAGAATATATCTGACTAGTAATAATCTTAAAACCTATGTATTGATATCTCTCTGTTAGTGTGTCAAGTGGGTGTAAAGCGGCATAAACACAGCCGTGAAAAGCAGCTAAACCCCATTATAAAAATAAATTACTTTTAAAAACCCATGAAACAAAGACAGGGAAAGAGAGAGAAATTCTTACACAATTCGTTCAGGGGCTGTGATGCAACCTTGATTGACCATATCTAGACCCACAGCTGGATGAGACATAAGGGTGGACACTCTTGGGGCTGAGAGGTTTGGTTAGGTTGGGTGAGCAAACGCAGACCCTTTAAAGTAATACTGCGTGCTACCCATCGCATGGGTCCCAAATCTCCAGGTTCAAGGGCATCTTCCTACATCGAAAACATGCATGAGAAACCCAGAAGATGGTACACCGTGTGATGGGGAAAGGTTTCTAAAACGCACCTCATTTCTCATCTCCTTGTGCTCGGGTTCGCCATTCCAGCCACTTTACTAGCAATCTCCCTACTTGGAGCCTCAGCACCTTTAACCTCCTGTTCCGTACAGGTTGCAATTTGTCCTGAGGATGAACGGGAAGACGGGGAACCAATGAGAGACTAGCTCTTGGTGTTGGGACAGGCACAGGTCACTCTATTTTCCCATCAGGAAGAAGAATTAACCACAGGCTCAGCCTGCCCCCCGGAACCAGAACAGGGCCTGAAGCCATCCTGCGCTTTTGCGGCCAGCTCCCATAAAAGCGACTTGTAAAATGGAGCTTCAGGGCACTGTAATTCACAAACCTGCAGAGTTATAAATGATAACTCTCGTCCACAAATATATTGAGGGAAGGCAAATAAGAGGATTTGAAATCAAGGCAGAATTGCAGGAAACAGATTTCAGGAGGTAGATTCGAATCGCCTTTAAAGCACATGAAAAGCGGCAAAACGTTGACAATGATGCCCTTGGCCAAAAAGGGCGTATGCGTTTTTTCCTGAATATATTCAGGAAAAAACGCATACGCCCTTTTTGGCCAACCAAGCAACCTGGAAAGGCAAATCAGCGCTACAAAGAAGTCTCGCTTCCCATCGGTCAAAAGGGCCATGCTGAAAAAAGTGTCAAAACCAGAAATGCAGGACAGGCCATGGAGGAATCGGAGCCTTGCTACACTGATGGGCGGGAGGTAAATCGCCAACAGCCACTCTGGAGAAGTGTACGGTGTGTCCTGAAACATCTAAAAAACACAGCTTAGAGAGCATAGGGCACTTCCACGCATGGGGGGATAAAGTGGGAAAATTGAAAATCAGCAAGACACAAGCACCTCAAAGTTTAGGGCTGCTCTGTTGACAAGGACCTCCACTTCATTCCACCTTAAATATCCCAGGAAAGCGAAAAATGGATAAAAAAGTTGTGGTCCTTATGTACAATGGAATATCACTCAGCCATGAAATCAATGTCATAAGGCTAGTAGCAGCATGATGAGTGGATTTAGGTAAGACGATTCTAAGTGAAATAAGTCACACAGAAAAGGACACTTCTCATAAGGTGTCACTTATAGACGGAATGTAAAAACCTTTACACTTGAACTGAATTACAAAACAGAACAGAGTCACACATGCAGAAAACACACTATGGCTGCTTAACGGGAAAGGTGAGGTGGGGTGATACATAAAACAAGAGTTTCAAATTAGCTCAGATACCGTTCCATAAACCCAATATGTAATAGACAAGACCTACTCCTTGCTCAGAGAACTGGACTCAACACGCCCGATTCACCGCACAAGAATATATCTGACTAGTAATAATCTTAAAACCTATGTATTGATATCTCTCTGTTAGTGTGTCAAGTGGGTGTAAAGCGGCATAAACACAGCCGTGAAAAGCAGCTAAACCCCATTATAAAAATAAATTACTTTTAAAAACCCATGAAACAAAGACAGGGAACGAGAGAGAAATTCTTACACAATTCGTTCAGGGGCTGTGATGCAACCTGGATTGACCATATCTAGACCCACAGCTGGATGAGACATAAGGGTGGACACTCTTGGGGCTGAGAGGTTTGGTGAGGTTGGGTGAGCAAACGCAGACCCTTTAAAGTAATACTGCGTGCTACCCATCGCATGGGTCCCAAATCTCCAGGTTCAAGGGCATCTTCCTACATCGAAAACATGCATGAGAAACCCAGAAGATGGTACACCGTGTGATGGGGAAAGGTTTCTAAAACGCACCTCATTTCTCATCTCCTTGTGCTCGGGTTCGCCATTCCAGCCACTTTACTAGCAATCTCCCTACTTGGAGCCTCAGCACCTTTAACCTCCTGTTCCGTACAGGTTGCAATTTGTCCTGAGGATGAACGGGAAGACGGGGAACCAATGAGAGACTAGCTCTTGGTGTTGGGACAGGCACAGGTCACTCTATTTTCCCATCAGGAAGAAGAATTAACCACAGGCTCAGCCTGCCCCCCGGAACCAGAACAGGGCCTGAAGCCATCCTGCGCTTTTGCGGCCAGCTCCCATAAAAGCGACTTGTAAAATGGAGCTTCAGGGCACTGCAATTCACAAACCTGCAGAGTTATAAATGATAACTCTCGTCCACAAATATATTGAGGGAAGGCAAATAAGAGGATTTGAAATCAAGGCAGAATTGCAGGAAACAGATTTCAGGAGGTAGATTCGAATCGCCTTTAAAGCACATGAAAAGCGGCAAAACGTTGACAATGATGCCCTTGGCCAAAAAGGGCGTATGCGTTTTTTCCTGAATATATTCAGGAAAAAACGCATACGCCCTTTTTGGCCAACCAAGCAACCTGGAAAGGCAAATCAGCGCTACAAAGAAGTCTCGCTTCCCATCGGTCAAAAGGGCCATGCTGAAAAAAGTGTCAAAACCAGAAATGCAGGACAGGCCATGGAGGAATCGGAGCCTTGCTACACTGATGGGCGGGATGTAAATTGCCAACAGCCACTCTGGAGAAGTGTACGGTGTTTCCTGAAACATCTAAAAAACACAGCTTAGAGAGCATAGGGCACTTCCACGCATGGGGGGATAAAGTGGGAAAATTGAAAATCAGCAGGACACAAGCACCCCAAAGTTTAGGGCTGCTCTGTTGACAAGGACCTCCACTTCATTCCACCTTAAATATCCCAGGAATGCGAAAAATGGATCAAAAAGTTGTGGTCCTTATGTACAATGGAATATCACTCAGCCATGAAATCAATGTCATAAGGCTAGTAGCAGCATGATGAGTGGATTTAGGTAAGACGATTCTAAGTGAAATAAGTCACACAGAAAAGGACACTTCTCATAAGGTGTCACTTATAGACGGAATGTAAAAACCGTTACACTTGAACTGAATTACAAAACAGAACAGAGTCACACATGCAGAAAACACACTATGGCTGCTTAACGGGAAAGGTGAGGTGGGGTGATACATAAAACAAGAGTTTCAAATTAGCTCAGATACCGTTCCATAAACCCAATATGTAATAGACAAGACCTACTCCTTGCTCAGAGAACTGGACTCAACACGCCCGATTCACCGCACAAGAATATATCTGACTAGTAATAATCTTAAAACCTATGTATTGATATCTCTCTGTTAGTGTGTCAAGTGGGTGTAAAGCGGCATAAACACAGCCGTGAAAAGCAGCTAAACCCCATTATAAAAATAAATTACTTTTAAAAACCCATGAAACAAAGACAGGGAATGAGAGAGAAATTCTTACACAATTCGTTCAGGGGCTGTGATGCAACCTGGATTGACCATATCTAGACCCACAGCTGGATGAGACATAAGGGTGGACACTCTTGGGGCTGAGAGGTTTGGTGAGGTTGGGTGAGCAAACGCAGACCCTTTAAAGTAATACTGCGTGCTACCCATCGCATGGGTCCCAAATCTCCAGGTTCAAGGGCATCTTCCTACATCGAAAACATGCATGAGAAACCCAGAAGATGGTACACCGTGTGATGGGGAAAGGTTTCTAAAACGCACCTCATTTCTCATCTCCTTGTGCTCGGGTTCGCCATTCCAGCCACTTTACTAGCAATCTCCCTACTTGGAGCCTCAGCACCTTTAACCTCCTGTTCCGTACAGGTTGCAATTTGTCCTGAGGATGAACGGGAAGACGGGGAACCAATGAGAGACTAGCTCTTGGTGTTGGGACAGGCACAGGTCACTCTATTTTCCCATCAGGAAGAAGAATTAACCACAGGCTCAGCCTGCCCCCCGGAACCAGAACAGGGCCTGAAGCCATCCTGCGCTTTTGCGGCCAGCTCCCATAAAAGCGACTTGTAAAATGGAGCTTCAGGGCACTGCAATTCACAAACCTGCAGAGTTATAAATGATAACTCTCGTCCACAAATATATTGAGGGAAGGCAAATAAGAGGATTTGAAATCAAGGCAGAATTGCAGGAAACAGATTTCAGGAGGTAGATTCGAATCGCCTTTAAAGCACATGAAAAGCGGCAAAACGTTGACAATGATGCCCTTGGCCAAAAAGGGCGTATGCGTTTTTTCCTGAATATATTCAGGAAAAAACGCATACGCCCTTTTTGGCCAACCAAGCAACCTGGAAAGGCAAATCAGCGCTACAAAGAAGTCTCGCTTCCCATCGGTCAAAAGGGCCATGCTGAAAAAAGTGTCAAAACCAGAAATGCAGGACAGGCCATGGAGGAATCGGAGCCTTGCTACACTGATGGGCGGGAGGTAAATCGCCAACAGCCACTCTGGAGAAGTGTACGGTGTGTCCTGAAACATCTAAAAAACACAGCTTAGAGAGCATAGGGCACTTCCACGCATGGGGGGATAAAGTGGGAAAATTGAAAATCAGCAAGACACAAGCACCCCAAAGTTTAGGGCTGCTCTGTTGACAAGGACCTCCACTTCATTCCACCTTAAATATCCCAGGAAAGCGAAAAATGGATCAAAAAGTTGTGGTCCTTATGTACAATGGAATATCACTCAGCCATGAAATCAATGTCATAAGGCTAGTAGCAGCATGATGAGTGGATTTAGGTAAGACGATTCTAAGTGAAATAAGTCACACAGAAAAGGACACTTCTCATAAGGTGTCACTTATAGACGGAATGTAAAAACCGTTACACTTGAACTGAATTACAAAACAGAACAGAGTCACACATGCAGAAAACACACTATGGCTGCTTAACGGGAAAGGTGAGGTGGGGTGATACATAAAACAAGAGTTTCAAATTAGCTCAGATACCGTTCCATAAACCCAATATGTAATAGACAAGACCTACTCCTTGCTCAGAGAACTGGACTCAACACGCCCGATTCACCGCACAAGAATATATCTGACTAGTAATAATCTTAAAACCTATGTATTGATATCTCTCTGTTAGTGTGTCAAGTGGGTGTAAAGCGGCATAAACACAGCCGTGAAAAGCAGCTAAACCCCATTATAAAAATAAATTACTTTTAAAAACCCATGAAACAAAGACAGGGAAAGACAGAGAAATTCTTACACAATTCGTTCAGGGGCTGTGATGCAACCTGGATTGACCATATCTAGACCCACAGCTGGATGAGACATAAGGGTGGACACTCTTGGGGCTGAGAGGTTTGGTGAGGTTGGGTGAGCAAACGCAGACCCTTTAAAGTAATACTGCGTGCTACCCATCGCATGGGTCCCAAATCTCCAGGTTCAAGGGCATCTTCCTACATCGAAAACATGCATGAGAAACCCAGAAGATGGTACACCGTGTGATGGGGAAAGGTTTCTAAAACGCACCTCATTTCTCATCTCCTTGTGCTCGGGTTCGCCATTCCAGCCACTTTACTAGCAATCTCCCTACTTGGAGCCTCAGCACCTTTAACCTCCTGTTCCGTACAGGTTGCAATTTGTCCTGAGGATGAACGGGAAGACGGGGAACCAATGAGAGACTAGCTCTTGGTGTTGGGACAGGCACAGGTCACTCTATTTTCCCATCAGGAAGAAGAATTAACCACAGGCTCAGCCTGCCCCCCGGAACCAGAACAGGGCCTGAAGCCATCCTGCGCTTTTGCGGCCAGCTCCCATAAAAGCGACTTGTAAAATGGAGCTTCAGGGCACTGCAATTCACAAACCTGCAGAGTTATAAATGATAACTCTCGTCCACAAATATATTGAGGGAAGGCAAATAAGAGGATTTGAAATCAAGGCAGAATTGCAGGAAACAGATTTCAGGAGGTAGATTCGAATCGCCTTTAAAGCACATGAAAAGCGGCAAAACGTTGACAATGATGCCCTTGGCCAAAAAGGGCGTATGCGTTTTTTCCTGAATATATTCAGGAAAAAACGCATACGCCCTTTTTGGCCAACCAAGCAACCTGGAAAGGCAAATCAGCGCTACAAAGAAGTCTCGCTTCCCATCGGTCAAAAGGGCCATGCTGAAAAAAGTGTCAAAACCAGAAATGCAGGACAGGCCATGGAGGAATCGGAGCCTTGCTACACTGATGGGCGGGAGGTAAATCGCCAACAGCCACTCTGGAGAAGTGTACGGTGTGTCCTGAAACATCTAAAAAACACAGCTTAGAGAGCATAGGGCACTTCCACGCATGGGGGGATAAAGTGGGAAAATTGAAAATCAGCAAGACACAAGCACCCCAAAGTTTAGGGCTGCTCTGTTGACAAGGACCTCCACTTCATTCCACCTTAAATATCCCAGGAAAGCGAAAAATGGATCAAAAAGTTGTGGTCCTTATGTACAATGGAATATCACTCAGCCATGAAATCAATGTCATAAGGCTAGTAGCAGCATGATGAGTGGATTTAGGTAAGACGATTCTAAGTGAAATAAGTCACACAGAAAAGGACACTTCTCATAAGGTGTCACTTATAGACGGAATGTAAAAACCGTTACACTTGAACTGAATTACAAAACAGAACAGAGTCACACATGCAGAAAACACACTATGGCTGCTTAACGGGAAAGGTGAGGTGGGGTGATACATAAAACAAGAGTTTCAAATTAGCTCAGATACCGTTCCATAAACCCAATATGTAATAGACAAGACCTACTCCTTGCTCAGAGAACTGGACTCAACACGCCCGATTCACCGCACAAGAATATATCTGACTAGTAATAATCTTAAAACCTATGTATTGATATCTCTCTGTTAGTGTGTCAAGTGGGTGTAAAGCGGCATAAACACAGCCGTGAAAAGCAGCTAAACCCCATTATAAAAATAAATTACTTTTAAAAACCCATGAAACAAAGACAGGGAAAGACAGAGAAATTCTTACACAATTCGTTCAGGGGCTGTGATGCAACCTGGATTGACCATATCTAGACCCACAGCTGGATGAGACATAAGGGTGGACACTCTTGGGGCTGAGAGGTTTGGTGAGGTTGGGTGAGCAAACGCAGACCCTTTAAAGTAATACTGCGTGCTACCCATCGCATGGGTCCCAAATCTCCAGGTTCAAGGGCATCTTCCTACATCGAAAACATGCATGAGAAACCCAGAAGATGGTACACCGTGTGATGGGGAAAGGTTTCTAAAACGCACCTCATTTCTCATCTCCTTGTGCTCGGGTTCGCCATTCCAGCCACTTTACTAGCAATCTCCCTACTTGGAGCCTCAGCACCTTTAACCTCCTGTTCCGTACAGGTTGCAATTTGTCCTGAGGATGAACGGGAAGACGGGGAACCAATGAGAGACTAGCTCTTGGTGTTGGGACAGGCACAGGTCACTCTATTTTCCCATCAGGAAGAAGAATTAACCACAGGCTCAGCCTGCCCCCCGGAACCAGAACAGGGCCTGAAGCCATCCTGCGCTTTTGCGGCCAGCTCCCATAAAAGCGACTTGTAAAATGGAGCTTCAGGGCACTGCAATTCACAAACCTGCAGAGTTATAAATGATAACTCTCGTCCACAAATATATTGAGGGAAGGCAAATAAGAGGATTTGAAATCAAGGCAGAATTGCAGGAAACAGATTTCAGGAGGTAGATTCGAATCGCCTTTAAAGCACATGAAAAGCGGCAAAACGTTGACAATGATGCCCTTGGCCAAAAAGGGCGTATGCGTTTTTTCCTGAATATATTCAGGAAAAAACGCATACGCCCTTTTTGGCCAACCAAGCAACCTGGAAAGGCAAATCAGCGCTACAAAGAAGTCTCGCTTCCCATCGGTCAAAAGGGCCATGCTGAAAAAAGTGTCAAAACCAGAAATGCAGGACAGGCCATGGAGGAATCGGAGCCTTGCTACACTGATGGGCGGGAGGTAAATCGCCAACAGCCACTCTGGAGAAGTGTACGGTGTGTCCTGAAACATCTAAAAAACACAGCTTAGAGAGCATAGGGCACTTCCACGCATGGGGGGATAAAGTGGGAAAATTGAAAATCAGCAAGACACAAGCACCTCAAAGTTTAGGGCTGCTCTGTTGACAAGGACCTCCACTTCATTCCACCTTAAATATCCCAGGAAAGCGAAAAATGGATAAAAAAGTTGTGGTCCTTATGTACAATGGAATATCACTCAGCCATGAAATCAATGTCATAAGGCTAGTAGCAGCATGATGAGTGGATTTAGGTAAGACGATTCTAAGTGAAATAAGTCACACAGAAAAGGACACTTCTCATAAGGTGTCACTTATAGACGGAATGTAAAAACCTTTACACTTGAACTGAATTACAAAACAGAACAGAGTCACACATGCAGAAAACACACTATGGCTGCTTAACGGGAAAGGTGAGGTGGGGTGATACATAAAACAAGAGTTTCAAATTAGCTCAGATACCGTTCCATAAACCCAATATGTAATAGACAAGACCTACTCCTTGCTCAGAGAACTGGACTCAACACGCCCGATTCACCGCACAAGAATATATCTGACTAGTAATAATCTTAAAACCTATGTATTGATATCTCTCTGTTAGTGTGTCAAGTGGGTGTAAAGCGGCATAAACACAGCCGTGAAAAGCAGCTAAACCCATTATAAAAATAAATTACTTTTAAAAACCCATGAAACAAAGACAGGGAATGAGAGAGAAATTCTTACACAATTCGTTCAGGGGCTGTGATGCAACCTGGATTGACCATATCTAGACCCAGAGCTGGATGAGACATAAGGGTGGACACTCTTGGGGCTGAGAGGTTTGGTGAGGTTGGGTGAGCAAACGCAGACCCTTTAAAGTAATACTGCGTGCTACCCATCGCATGGGTCCCAAATCTCCAGGTTCAAGGGCATCTTCCTACATCGAAAACATGCATGAGAAACCCAGAAGGATGGTACACCGTGTGATGGGGAAAGGTTTCTAAAACGCACCTCATTTCTCATCTCCTTGTGCTCGGGTTTCGCCATTCCAGCCACTTTACTAGCAATCTCCCTACTTGGAGCCTCAGCACCTTTAACCTCCTGTTCCGTACAGGTTGCAATTTGTCCTGAGGATGAACGGGAAGACGGGGAACCAATGAGAGACTAGCTCTTGGTGTTGGGACAGGCACAGGTCACTCTATTTTCCCATCAGGAAGAAGAATTAACCACAGGCTCAGCCTGCCCCCCGGAACCAGAACAGGGCCTGAAGCCATCCTGCGCTTTTGCGGCCAGCTCCCATAAAAGCGACTTGTAAAATGGAGCTTCAGGGCACTGCAATTCACAAACCTGCAGAGTTATAAATGATAACTCTCGTCCACAAATATATTGAGGGAAGGCAAATAAGAGGATTTGAAATCAAGGCAGAATTGCAGGAAACAGATTTCAGGAGGTAGATTCGAATCGCCTTTAAAGGCACATGAAAAGCGGCAAAACGTTGACAATGATGCCCTTGGCCAAAAAGGGCGTATGCGTTTTTTCCTGAATATATTCAGGAAAAAACGCATACGCCCTTTTTGGCCAACCAAGCAACCTGGAAAGGCAAATCAGCGCTACAAAGAAGTCTCGCTTCCCATCGGTCAAAAGGGCCATGCTGAAAAAAGTGTCAAAACCAGAAATGCAGGACAGGCCATGGAGGAATCGGAGCCTTGCTACACTGATGGGCGGGAGGTAAATCGCCAACAGCCACTCTGGAGAAGTGTACGGTGTGTCCTGAAACATCTAAAAAACACAGCTTAGAGAGCATAGGGCACTTCCACGCATGGGGGGATAAAGTGGGAAAATTGAAAATCAGCAAGACACAAGCACCCCAAAGTTTAGGGCTGCTCTGTTGACAAGGACCTCCACTTCATTCCACCTTAAATATCCCAGGAAAGCGAAAAATGGATCAAAAAGTTGTGGTCCTTATGTACAATGGAATATCACTCAGCCATGAAATCAATGTCATAAGGCTAGTAGCAGCATGATGAGTGGATTTAGGTAAGACGATTCCTAAGTGAAATAAGTCACACAGAAAAGGACACTTCTCATAAGGTGTCACTTATAGACGGAATGTAAAAACCGTTACACTTGAACTGAATTACAAAACAGAACAGAGTCACACATGCAGAAAACACACTATGGCTGCTTAACGGGAAAGGTGAGGTGGGGTGATACATAAAACAAGAGTTTCAAATTAGCTCAGATACCGTTCCATAAACCCAATATGTAATAGACAAGACCTACTCCTTGCTCAGAGAACTGGACTCAACACGCCCGATTCACCGCACAAGAATATATCTGACTAGTAATAATCTTAAAACCTATGTATTGATATCTCTCTGTTAGTGTGTCAAGTGGGTGTAAAGCGGCATAAACACAGCCGTGAAAAGCAGCTAAACCCCATTATAAAAATAAATTACTTTTAAAAACCCATGAAACAAAGACAGGGAAAGACAGAGAAATTCTTACACAATTCGTTCAGGGGCTGTGATGCAACCTGGATTGACCATATCTAGACCCACAGCTGGATGAGACATAAGGGTGGACACTCTTGGGGCTGAGAGGTTTGGTGAGGTTGGGTGAGCAAACGCAGACCCTTTAAAGTAATACTGCGTGCTACCCATCGCATGGGTCCCAAATCTCCAGGTTCAAGGGCATCTTCCTACATCGAAAACATGCATGAGAAACCCAGAAGATGGTACACCGTGTGATGGGGAAAGGTTTCTAAAACGCACCTCATTTCTCATCTCCTTGTGCTCGGGTTCGCCATTCCAGGCACTTTACTAGCAATCTCCCTACTTGGAGCATCAGCACCTTTAACCTCCTGTTCCGTACAGGTTGCAATTTGTCCTGAGGATGAACGGGAAGACGGGGAACCAATGAGAGACTAGCTCTTGGTGTTGGGACAGGCACAGGTCACTCTATTTTCCCATCAGTAAGAAGATTTAACCACAGGCTCAGCCTGCCCCCCGGAACCAGAACAGGGCCTGAAGCCATCCTGCGCTTTTGCGGCCAGCTCCCAAAAAAGCGACTTGTAAAATGGAGCTTCAGGGCACTGCAATTCACAAACCTGCAGAGTTATAAATGATAACTCTCGTCCACAAATATATTGAGGGGAAGGCAAAGAAGAGGATTTGAAATCAAGGCAGAATTGCAGGAAACAGATTTCAGGAGGTAGATTCGAATCGCCTTTAAAGCACATGAAAAGCGGCAAAACGTTGACAATGATGCCCTTGGCCAAAAAGGGCGTATGCGTTTTTTCCTGAATATATTCAGGAACGCATACGCCCTTTTTGGCCAACCAAGCAACCTGGAAAGGCAAATCAGCGCTACAAAGAAGTCTCGCTTCCCATCGGTCAAAAGGGCCATGCTGAAAAAAGTGTCAAAACCAGAAATGCAGGACAGGCCATGGAGGAATCGGAGCCTTGCTACACTGATGGGCGGGAGGTAAATCGCCAACAGCCACTCTGGAGAAGTGTACGGTGTGTCCTGAAACATCTAAAAAACACAGCTTAGAGAGCATAGGGCACTTCCACGCATGGGGGGATAAAGTGGGAAAATTGAAAATCAGCAAGACACAAGCACCCCAAAGTTTAGGGCTGCTCTGTTGACAAGGACCTCCACTTCATTCCACCTTAAATATCCCAGGAAAGCGAAAAATGGATCAAAAAGTTGTGGTCCTTATGTACAATGGAATATCACTCAGCCATGAAATCAATGTCATAAGGCTAGTAGCAGCATGATGAGTGGATTTAGGTAAGACGATTCTAAGTGAAATAAGTCACACAGAAAAGGACACTTCTCATAAGGTGTCACTTATAGACGGAATGTAAAAACCGTTACACTTGAACTGAATTACAAAACAGAACAGAGTCACACATGCAGAAAACACACTATGGCTGCTTAACGGGAAAGGTGAGGTGGGGTGATACATAAAACAAGAGTTTCAAATTAGCTCAGATACCGTTCCATAAACCCAATATGTAATAGACAAGACCTACTCCTTGCTCAGAGAACTGGACTCAACACGCCCGATTCACCGCACAAGAATATATCTGACTAGTAATAATCTTAAAACCTATGTATTGATATCTCTCTGTTAGTGTGTCAAGTGGGTGTAAAGCGGCATAAACACAGCCGTGAAAAGCAGCTAAACCCCATTATAAAAATAAATTACTTTTAAAAAACCCATGAAACAAAGACAGGGAAAGACAGAGAAATTCTTACACAATTCGTTCAGGGGCTGTGATGCAACCTGGATTGACCATATCTAGACCCACAGCTGGATGAGACATAAGGGTGGACACTCTTGGGGCTGAGAGGTTTGGTGAGGTTGGGTGAGCAAACGCAGACCCTTTAAAGTAATACTGCGTGCTACCCATCGCATGGGTCCCAAATCTCCAGGTTCAAGGGCATCTTCCTACATCGAAAACATGCATGAGAAACCCAGAAGATGGTACACCGTGTGATGGGGAAA
>NW_028124598.1:0-72588 GCF_965194825.1 Balaenoptera physalus
GCTGCATGGCAACAAGTGGCATGATAGAAGAGGAACGTTAGCTTGAGGCTAGTGCTCAAACGGGGTCACCAATTCACTGAAGATTACCAAAGGACGAGCACCAGCAAAGAATGGCAAGCTCCGAGTTTCTTTCCTAGAAACTCACGTGTGGTCACAAAGGCAATTGTGCTATGAAGAGACCTCGTGCAACTACACAGTGTTTCTCAGGGAGAATTGAGCCCCCAACTCTCTAAATGCCAAAGAGGAAAATGAAGTTTCCCTTCAAGACTTATCTTCAAAGGGGCCAGCAGAGCATTGACCTTGCTGATTCTTTCTCTACTTTGTACCCACAAGGTGCTTAAGAAGGGAGATACATGAGTTCTTTCAACTTGCAAAAATGAAGAGGTTTAAGCAAAGAAGCCCTTCACAGCCTGTGACTCGGCATCTAGCTCTTCCAAAGCTGCATTGCTCATAAAGGCCCAAACACACCGGCCGTCCTTCTAATACATTGCTCATCCTAGTGTTGACCCGCCAGTCCTAAGAGACCTGGAATGCTACCTGGAGCTCAAGAACCACAATAAATAACGCTACATGGAGTCTGCTGCCTGCAACCTGCGGCATGATACAAGAGGAAAGTTAGCTTGAGGCTAGTGTTCTTTAGGGTCGCCCATTCACTACAGATTACGGAAGGATGAGCAGCTACCCAAGAATGGCAACCTCCATATTTCTTTCCTAGAAACTCACTTGTCATCACAAAGACAACTCTGCTATGAAGAGAACATGTGCAACTACACAGTGTTTCTCAGGGAGAATTGAGCCCGAAACTCTCTAAATCCCAATGAGGAACATAAAGTTTCCCTTCAAGCCTCATATACAAAAGGGCCCACAGAGCCTTGTCTCTGCTGTTTCTTTCTCTACGTTGTACGTCCAAGGTGCTTTAGAAGGGAGATACTTGAGTTGTTTCAACTGACTACTTTTTGGAGTGTAAGAAAAGAAGCCAATCACTTCCCATGACTCGGCATCTAGCTGTTCCCAGTGGTGCACTGCTCACAACTCACCAAACACACAGGCCATCCTGCCTGTAGTTTTCTCGTCCTAGTACAGACCCGCCTGTACTAAGAGACCTGGAATGCTTCCGAGAGCTCAAGAACCACACTGAATAACGCTACATGGATTCTGAAGCCTGCAACCCGCGGCATGAACCAAGGGGAACTTTAGCTTGAAGCTAGTGTTCAATGGGCTCGCCAGTTCATTACAGAGTACCAAAGGATGATCAGCTACGAAAGAATGGCAACCTCCATATTTCATTCCTAGAAACTCACTTGTCATCACAAAGGCAATTGTGCTACGAAGAGAATATGTGCAACTAAAGAGTTAGGGGGAATGGAGCCCACAACTCTCTAAATCCCAAAGAGGAAAATAAAGTTTCCCTTCAAGCCTTATTTTAACAGGGTCCTCAGAGCCTTAACCCTGCTCGTTCTTTCTCTATTTTGTACCTTAAAGGTGCTTTAGAAGGGAGATACTTCCGTTGTTTCAACTTGCCACAATTTACAGGTTTAAGCAAATAAGCCCTTCACTGCCCCTGGCTCGGCATCTAGCTGTTCCCAACGATACATTGCTGAGAAATGCCCAAACACACAGGCCGTCCTTCTAGGACGTTTCTCCTCCTCGTGCAGACCCACCATTACTGAGACCTGGAAGGCTTCCTAGAGCTAAAGAACCACACTGAATAAAGCTACATGGATTCTGCTGCATGCCAAACAGTGGCATGATACAAGAGGAAAGTTAGCTTGAGGCTAGTGTTCAATGGGGTCGCCAGTTCACTACAGATTACTGAAGGATGAGCAGCTACCAAGGAATGGCAACCTCCAAGTTTCTCTCCTAGCAACTCACTTGTCATCACTAAGCCAATTGTGCTATGAAGAGAACATGCGCAAGTAAAGAGTTTCTCAGGGAGAACTGAGCCCACAACTCTCTAAAGGCCAATAAGGAAAATAAAGTTTCCCTTCAGCCTTATATTCAAAATGGCCCGCAGAGCCCTGACTCTCATGCTTCTTCCTCTATTTAGTACCTCCAACGTGCTTTCGAAGGGAGATACTTGAGTTGTTTCAAGTTGCCACATTCTACAGGTTTCACAAAAAACCCCTTCACCTCCCATGTCTCGGCATCTAGGTGTTCCCAACGGTGCACTGCTCACAACTCCCCAAACACACAGGCCATCCTTCTTGTATCGTTTCTCAAGGTCGAGCAGATCCGCCAGTACTAAGAGACCTGGAATGCTTCCTAGAGCTCCAGAACCACACTGAATAAGGCTACAGAGATTGTGCTGCATGGCAACAAGTGGCATGATAGAAGAGGAACGTTAGCTTGAGGCTAGTGCTCAAACGGGGTCACCAATTCACTGAAGATTACCAAAGGACGAGCACCAGCAAAGAATGGCAAGCTCCGAGTTTCTTTCCTAGAAACTCACGTGTGGTCACAAAGGCAATTGTGCTATGAAGAGACCTCGTGCAACTACACAGTGTTTCTCAGGGAGAATTGAGCCCCCAACTCTCTAAATGCCAAAGAGGAAAATGAAGTTTCCCTTCAAGACTTATCTTCAAAGGGGCCAGCAGAGCATTGACCTTGCTGATTCTTTCTCTACTTTGTACCCACAAGGTGCTTAAGAAGGGAGATACATGAGTTCTTTCAACTTGCAAAAATGAAGAGGTTTAAGCAAAGAAGCCCTTCACAGCCTGTGACTCGGCATCTAGCTCTTCCAAAGCTGCATTGCTCATAAAGGCCCAAACACACCGGCCGTCCTTCTAATACATTGCTCATCCTAGTGTTGACCCGCCAGTCCTAAGAGACCTGGAATGCTACCTGGAGCTCAAGAACCACAATAAATAACGCTACATGGAGTCTGCTGCCTGCAACCTGCGGCATGATACAAGAGGAAAGTTAGCTTGAGGCTAGTGTTCTTTAGGGTCGCCCATTCACTACAGATTACGGAAGGATGAGCAGCTACCCAAGAATGGCAACCTCCATATTTCTTTCCTAGAAACTCACTTGTCATCACAAAGACAACTCTGCTATGAAGAGAACATGTGCAACTACACAGTGTTTCTCAGGGAGAATTGAGCCCGAAACTCTCTAAATCCCAATGAGGAACATAAAGTTTCCCTTCAAGCCTCATATACAAAAGGGCCCACAGAGCCTTGTCTCTGCTGTTTCTTTCTCTACGTTGTACGTCCAAGGTGCTTTAGAAGGGAGATACTTGAGTTGTTTCAACTGACTACTTTTTGGAGTGTAAGAAAAGAAGCCAATCACTTCCCATGACTCGGCATCTAGCTGTTCCCAGTGGTGCACTGCTCACAACTCACCAAACACACAGGCCATCCTGCCTGTAGTTTTCTCGTCCTAGTACAGACCCGCCTGTACTAAGAGACCTGGAATGCTTCCGAGAGCTCAAGAACCACACTGAATAACGCTACATGGATTCTGAAGCCTGCAACCCGCGGCATGAACCAAGGGGAACTTTAGCTTGAAGCTAGTGTTCAATGGGCTCGCCAGTTCATTACAGAGTACCAAAGGATGATCAGCTACGAAAGAATGGCAACCTCCATATTTCATTCCTAGAAACTCACTTGTCATCACAAAGGCAATTGTGCTACGAAGAGAATATGTGCAACTAAAGAGTTAGGGGGAATGGAGCCCACAACTCTCTAAATCCCAAAGAGGAAAATAAAGTTTCCCTTCAAGCCTTATTTTAACAGGGTCCTCAGAGCCTTAACCCTGCTCGTTCTTTCTCTATTTTGTACCTTAAAGGTGCTTTAGAAGGGAGATACTTCCGTTGTTTCAACTTGCCACAATTTACAGGTTTAAGCAAATAAGCCCTTCACTGCCCCTGGCTCGGCATCTAGCTGTTCCCAACGATACATTGCTGAGAAATGCCCAAACACACAGGCCGTCCTTCTAGGACGTTTCTCCTCCTCGTGCAGACCCACCATTACTGAGACCTGGAAGGCTTCCTAGAGCTAAAGAACCACACTGAATAAAGCTACATGGATTCTGCTGCATGCCAAACAGTGGCATGATACAAGAGGAAAGTTAGCTTGAGGCTAGTGTTCAATGGGGTCGCCAGTTCACTACAGATTACTGAAGGATGAGCAGCTACCAAGGAATGGCAACCTCCAAGTTTCTCTCCTAGCAACTCACTTGTCATCGCTAAGCCAATGGTGCTATGAAGAGAACATGCGCAAGTAAAGAGTTTCTCAGGGAGAACTGAGCCCACAACTCTCTAAAGGCCAATAAGGAAAATAAAGTTTCCCTTCAGCCTTATATTCAAAATGGCCCGCAGAGCCCTGACTCTCATGCTTCTTCCTCTATTTAGTACCTCCAACGTGCTTTCGAAGGGAGATACTTGAGTTGTTTCAAGTTGCCACATTCTACAGGTTTCACAAAAAACCCCTTCACCTCCCATGTCTCGGCATCTAGGTGTTCCCAACGGTGCACTGCTCACAACTCCCCAAACACACAGGCCATCCTTCTTGTATCGTTTCTCAAGGTCGAGCAGATCCGCCAGTACTAAGAGACCTGGAATGCTTCCTAGAGCTCCAGAACCACACTGAATAAGGCTACAGAGATTGTGCTGCATGGCAACAAGTGGCATGATAGAAGAGGAACGTTAGCTTGAGGCTAGTGCTCAAACGGGGTCACCAATTCACTGAAGATTACCAAAGGACGAGCACCAGCAAAGAATGGCAAGCTCCGAGTTTCTTTCCTAGAAACTCACGTGTGGTCACAAAGGCAATTGTGCTATGAAGAGACCTCGTGCAACTACACAGTGTTTCTCAGGGAGAATTGAGCCCCCAACTCTCTAAATGCCAAAGAGGAAAATGAAGTTTCCCTTCAAGACTTATCTTCAAAGGGGCCAGCAGAGCATTGACCTTGCTGATTCTTTCTCTACTTTGTACCCACAAGGTGCTTAAGAAGGGAGATACATGAGTTCTTTCAACTTGCAAAAATGAAGAGGTTTAAGCAAAGAAGCCCTTCACAGCCTGTGACTCGGCATCTAGCTCTTCCAAAGCTGCATTGCTCATAAAGGCCCAAACACACCGGCCGTCCTTCTAATACATTGCTCATCCTAGTGTTGACCCGCCAGTCCTAAGAGACCTGGAATGCTACCTGGAGCTCAAGAACCACAATAAATAACGCTACATGGAGTCTGCTGCCTGCAACCTGCGGCATGATACAAGAGGAAAGTTAGCTTGAGGCTAGTGTTCTTTAGGGTCGCCCATTCACTACAGATTACGGAAGGATGAGCAGCTACCCAAGAATGGCAACCTCCATATTTCTTTCCTAGAAACTCACTTGTCATCACAAAGACAACTCTGCTATGAAGAGAACATGTGCAACTACACAGTGTTTCTCAGGGAGAATTGAGCCCGAAACTCTCTAAATCCCAATGAGGAACATAAAGTTTCCCTTCAAGCCTCATATACAAAAGGGCCCACAGAGCCTTGTCTCTGCTGTTTCTTTCTCTACGTTGTACGTCCAAGGTGCTTTAGAAGGGAGATACTTGAGTTGTTTCAACTGACTACTTTTTGGAGTGTAAGAAAAGAAGCCAATCACTTCCCATGACTCGGCATCTAGCTGTTCCCAGTGGTGCACTGCTCACAACTCACCAAACACACAGGCCATCCTGCCTGTAGTTTTCTCGTCCTAGTACAGACCCGCCTGTACTAAGAGACCTGGAATGCTTCCGAGAGCTCAAGAACCACACTGAATAACGCTACATGGATTCTGAAGCCTGCAACCCGCGGCATGAACCAAGGGGAACTTTAGCTTGAAGCTAGTGTTCAATGGGCTCGCCAGTTCATTACAGAGTACCAAAGGATGATCAGCTACGAAAGAATGGCAACCTCCATATTTCATTCCTAGAAACTCACTTGTCATCACAAAGGCAATTGTGCTACGAAGAGAATATGTGCAACTAAAGAGTTAGGGGGAATGGAGCCCACAACTCTCTAAATCCCAAAGAGGAAAATAAAGTTTCCCTTCAAGCCTTATTTTAACAGGGTCCTCAGAGCCTTAACCCTGCTCGTTCTTTCTCTATTTTGTACCTTAAAGGTGCTTTAGAAGGGAGATACTTCCGTTGTTTCAACTTGCCACAATTTACAGGTTTAAGCAAATAAGCCCTTCACTGCCCCTGGCTCGGCATCTAGCTGTTCCCAACGATACATTGCTGAGAAATGCCCAAACACACAGGCCGTCCTTCTAGGACGTTTCTCCTCCTCGTGCAGACCCACCATTACTGAGACCTGGAAGGCTTCCTAGAGCTAAAGAACCACACTGAATAAAGCTACATGGATTCTGCTGCATGCCAAACAGTGGCATGATACAAGAGGAAAGTTAGCTTGAGGCTAGTGTTCAATGGGGTCGCCAGTTCACTACAGATTACTGAAGGATGAGCAGCTACCAAGGAATGGCAACCTCCAAGTTTCTCTCCTAGCAACTCACTTGTCATCACTAAGCCAATGGTGCTATGAAGAGAACATGCGCAAGTAAAGAGTTTCTCAGGGAGAACTGAGCCCACAACTCTCTAAAGGCCAATAAGGAAAATAAAGTTTCCCTTCAGCCTTATATTCAAAATGGCCCGCAGAGCCCTGACTCTCATGCTTCTTCCTCTATTTAGTACCTCCAACGTGCTTTCGAAGGGAGATACTTGAGTTGTTTCAAGTTGCCACATTCTACAGGTTTCACAAAAAACCCCTTCACCTCCCATGTCTCGGCATCTAGGTGTTCCCAACGGTGCACTGCTCACAACTCCCCAAACACACAGGCCATCCTTCTTGTATCGTTTCTCAAGGTCGAGCAGATCCGCCAGTACTAAGAGACCTGGAATGCTTCCTAGAGCTCCAGAACCACACTGAATAAGGCTACAGAGATTGTGCTGCATGGCAACAAGTGGCATGATAGAAGAGGAACGTTAGCTTGAGGCTAGTGCTCAAACGGGGTCACCAATTCACTGAAGATTACCAAAGGACGAGCACCAGCAAAGAATGGCAAGCTCCGAGTTTCTTTCCTAGAAACTCACGTGTGGTCACAAAGGCAATTGTGCTATGAAGAGACCTCGTGCAACTACACAGTGTTTCTCAGGGAGAATTGAGCCCCCAACTCTCTAAATGCCAAAGAGGAAAATGAAGTTTCCCTTCAAGACTTATCTTCAAAGGGGCCAGCAGAGCATTGACCTTGCTGATTCTTTCTCTACTTTGTACCCACAAGGTGCTTAAGAAGGGAGATACATGAGTTCTTTCAACTTGCAAAAATGAAGAGGTTTAAGCAAAGAAGCCCTTCACAGCCTGTGACTCGGCATCTAGCTCTTCCAAAGCTGCATTGCTCATAAAGGCCCAAACACACCGGCCGTCCTTCTAATACATTGCTCATCCTAGTGTTGACCCGCCAGTCCTAAGAGACCTGGAATGCTACCTGGAGCTCAAGAACCACAATAAATAACGCTACATGGAGTCTGCTGCCTGCAACCTGCGGCATGATACAAGAGGAAAGTTAGCTTGAGGCTAGTGTTCTTTAGGGTCGCCCATTCACTACAGATTACGGAAGGATGAGCAGCTACCCAAGAATGGCAACCTCCATATTTCTTTCCTAGAAACTCACTTGTCATCACAAAGACAACTCTGCTATGAAGAGAACATGTGCAACTACACAGTGTTTCTCAGGGAGAATTGAGCCCGAAACTCTCTAAATCCCAATGAGGAACATAAAGTTTCCCTTCAAGCCTCATATACAAAAGGGCCCACAGAGCCTTGTCTCTGCTGTTTCTTTCTCTACGTTGTACGTCCAAGGTGCTTTAGAAGGGAGATACTTGAGTTGTTTCAACTGACTACTTTTTGGAGTGTAAGAAAAGAAGCCAATCACTTCCCATGACTCGGCATCTAGCTGTTCCCAGTGGTGCACTGCTCACAACTCACCAAACACACAGGCCATCCTGCCTGTAGTTTTCTCGTCCTAGTACAGACCCGCCTGTACTAAGAGACCTGGAATGCTTCCGAGAGCTCAAGAACCACACTGAATAACGCTACATGGATTCTGAAGCCTGCAACCCGCGGCATGAACCAAGGGGAACTTTAGCTTGAAGCTAGTGTTCAATGGGCTCGCCAGTTCATTACAGAGTACCAAAGGATGATCAGCTACGAAAGAATGGCAACCTCCATATTTCATTCCTAGAAACTCACTTGTCATCACAAAGGCAATTGTGCTACGAAGAGAATATGTGCAACTAAAGAGTTAGGGGGAATGGAGCCCACAACTCTCTAAATCCCAAAGAGGAAAATAAAGTTTCCCTTCAAGCCTTATTTTAACAGGGTCCTCAGAGCCTTAACCCTGCTCGTTCTTTCTCTATTTTGTACCTTAAAGGTGCTTTAGAAGGGAGATACTTCCGTTGTTTCAACTTGCCACAATTTACAGGTTTAAGCAAATAAGCCCTTCACTGCCCCTGGCTCGGCATCTAGCTGTTCCCAACGATACATTGCTGAGAAATGCCCAAACACACAGGCCGTCCTTCTAGGACGTTTCTCCTCCTCGTGCAGACCCACCATTACTGAGACCTGGAAGGCTTCCTAGAGCTAAAGAACCACACTGAATAAAGCTACATGGATTCTGCTGCATGCCAAACAGTGGCATGATACAAGAGGAAAGTTAGCTTGAGGCTAGTGTTCAATGGGGTCGCCAGTTCACTACAGATTACTGAAGGATGAGCAGCTACCAAGGAATGGCAACCTCCAAGTTTCTCTCCTAGCAACTCACTTGTCATCACTAAGCCAATTGTGCTATGAAGAGAACATGCGCAAGTAAAGAGTTTCTCAGGGAGAACTGAGCCCACAACTCTCTAAAGGCCAATAAGGAAAATAAAGTTTCCCTTCAGCCTTATATTCAAAATGGCCCGCAGAGCCCTGACTCTCATGCTTCTTCCTCTATTTAGTACCTCCAACGTGCTTTCGAAGGGAGATACTTGAGTTGTTTCAAGTTGCCACATTCTACAGGTTTCACAAAAAACCCCTTCACCTCCCATGTCTCGGCATCTAGGTGTTCCCAACGGTGCACTGCTCACAACTCCCCAAACACACAGGCCATCCTTCTTGTATCGTTTCTCAAGGTCGAGCAGATCCGCCAGTACTAAGAGACCTGGAATGCTTCCTAGAGCTCCAGAACCACACTGAATAAGGCTACAGAGATTGTGCTGCATGGCAACAAGTGGCATGATAGAAGAGGAACGTTAGCTTGAGGCTAGTGCTCAAACGGGGTCACCAATTCACTGAAGATTACCAAAGGACGAGCACCAGCAAAGAATGGCAAGCTCCGAGTTTCTTTCCTAGAAACTCACGTGTGGTCACAAAGGCAATTGTGCTATGAAGAGACCTCGTGCAACTACACAGTGTTTCTCAGGGAGAATTGAGCCCCCAACTCTCTAAATGCCAAAGAGGAAAATGAAGTTTCCCTTCAAGACTTATCTTCAAAGGGGCCAGCAGAGCATTGACCTTGCTGATTCTTTCTCTACTTTGTACCCACAAGGTGCTTAAGAAGGGAGATACATGAGTTCTTTCAACTTGCAAAAATGAAGAGGTTTAAGCAAAGAAGCCCTTCACAGCCTGTGACTCGGCATCTAGCTCTTCCAAAGCTGCATTGCTCATAAAGGCCCAAACACACCGGCCGTCCTTCTAATACATTGCTCATCCTAGTGTTGACCCGCCAGTCCTAAGAGACCTGGAATGCTACCTGGAGCTCAAGAACCACAATAAATAACGCTACATGGAGTCTGCTGCCTGCAACCTGCGGCATGATACAAGAGGAAAGTTAGCTTGAGGCTAGTGTTCTTTAGGGTCGCCCATTCACTACAGATTACGGAAGGATGAGCAGCTACCCAAGAATGGCAACCTCCATATTTCTTTCCTAGAAACTCACTTGTCATCACAAAGACAACTCTGCTATGAAGAGAACATGTGCAACTACACAGTGTTTCTCAGGGAGAATTGAGCCCGAAACTCTCTAAATCCCAATGAGGAACATAAAGTTTCCCTTCAAGCCTCATATACAAAAGGGCCCACAGAGCCTTGTCTCTGCTGTTTCTTTCTCTACGTTGTACGTCCAAGGTGCTTTAGAAGGGAGATACTTGAGTTGTTTCAACTGACTACTTTTTGGAGTGTAAGAAAAGAAGCCAATCACTTCCCATGACTCGGCATCTAGCTGTTCCCAGTGGTGCACTGCTCACAACTCACCAAACACACAGGCCATCCTGCCTGTAGTTTTCTCGTCCTAGTACAGACCCGCCTGTACTAAGAGACCTGGAATGCTTCCGAGAGCTCAAGAACCACACTGAATAACGCTACATGGATTCTGAAGCCTGCAACCCGCGGCATGAACCAAGGGGAACTTTAGCTTGAAGCTAGTGTTCAATGGGCTCGCCAGTTCATTACAGAGTACCAAAGGATGATCAGCTACGAAAGAATGGCAACCTCCATATTTCATTCCTAGAAACTCACTTGTCATCACAAAGGCAATTGTGCTACGAAGAGAATATGTGCAACTAAAGAGTTAGGGGGAATGGAGCCCACAACTCTCTAAATCCCAAAGAGGAAAATAAAGTTTCCCTTCAAGCCTTATTTTAACAGGGTCCTCAGAGCCTTAACCCTGCTCGTTCTTTCTCTATTTTGTACCTTAAAGGTGCTTTAGAAGGGAGATACTTCCGTTGTTTCAACTTGCCACAATTTACAGGTTTAAGCAAATAAGCCCTTCACTGCCCCTGGCTCGGCATCTAGCTGTTCCCAACGATACATTGCTGAGAAATGCCCAAACACACAGGCCGTCCTTCTAGGACGTTTCTCCTCCTCGTGCAGACCCACCATTACTGAGACCTGGAAGGCTTCCTAGAGCTAAAGAACCACACTGAATAAAGCTACATGGATTCTGCTGCATGCCAAACAGTGGCATGATACAAGAGGAAAGTTAGCTTGAGGCTAGTGTTCAATGGGGTCGCCAGTTCACTACAGATTACTGAAGGATGAGCAGCTACCAAGGAATGGCAACCTCCAAGTTTCTCTCCTAGCAACTCACTTGTCATCACTAAGCCAATTGTGCTATGAAGAGAACATGCGCAAGTAAAGAGTTTCTCAGGGAGAACTGAGCCCACAACTCTCTAAAGGCCAATAAGGAAAATAAAGTTTCCCTTCAGCCTTATATTCAAAATGGCCCGCAGAGCCCTGACTCTCATGCTTCTTCCTCTATTTAGTACCTCCAACGTGCTTTCGAAGGGAGATACTTGAGTTGTTTCAAGTTGCCACATTCTACAGGTTTCACAAAAAACCCCTTCACCTCCCATGTCTCGGCATCTAGGTGTTCCCAACGGTGCACTGCTCACAACTCCCCAAACACACAGGCCATCCTTCTTGTATCGTTTCTCAAGGTCGAGCAGATCCGCCAGTACTAAGAGACCTGGAATGCTTCCTAGAGCTCCAGAACCACACTGAATAAGGCTACAGAGATTGTGCTGCATGGCAACAAGTGGCATGATAGAAGAGGAACGTTAGCTTGAGGCTAGTGCTCAAACGGGGTCACCAATTCACTGAAGATTACCAAAGGACGAGCACCAGCAAAGAATGGCAAGCTCCGAGTTTCTTTCCTAGAAACTCACGTGTGGTCACAAAGGCAATTGTGCTATGAAGAGACCTCGTGCAACTACACAGTGTTTCTCAGGGAGAATTGAGCCCCCAACTCTCTAAATGCCAAAGAGGAAAATGAAGTTTCCCTTCAAGACTTATCTTCAAAGGGGCCAGCAGAGCATTGACCTTGCTGATTCTTTCTCTACTTTGTACCCACAAGGTGCTTAAGAAGGGAGATACATGAGTTCTTTCAACTTGCAAAAATGAAGAGGTTTAAGCAAAGAAGCCCTTCACAGCCTGTGACTCGGCATCTAGCTCTTCCAAAGCTGCATTGCTCATAAAGGCCCAAACACACCGGCCGTCCTTCTAATACATTGCTCATCCTAGTGTTGACCCGCCAGTCCTAAGAGACCTGGAATGCTACCTGGAGCTCAAGAACCACAATAAATAACGCTACATGGAGTCTGCTGCCTGCAACCTGCGGCATGATACAAGAGGAAAGTTAGCTTGAGGCTAGTGTTCTTTAGGGTCGCCCATTCACTACAGATTACGGAAGGATGAGCAGCTACCCAAGAATGGCAACCTCCATATTTCTTTCCTAGAAACTCACTTGTCATCACAAAGACAACTCTGCTATGAAGAGAACATGTGCAACTACACAGTGTTTCTCAGGGAGAATTGAGCCCGAAACTCTCTAAATCCCAATGAGGAACATAAAGTTTCCCTTCAAGCCTCATATACAAAAGGGCCCACAGAGCCTTGTCTCTGCTGTTTCTTTCTCTACGTTGTACGTCCAAGGTGCTTTAGAAGGGAGATACTTGAGTTGTTTCAACTGACTACTTTTTGGAGTGTAAGAAAAGAAGCCAATCACTTCCCATGACTCGGCATCTAGCTGTTCCCAGTGGTGCACTGCTCACAACTCACCAAACACACAGGCCATCCTGCCTGTAGTTTTCTCGTCCTAGTACAGACCCGCCTGTACTAAGAGACCTGGAATGCTTCCGAGAGCTCAAGAACCACACTGAATAACGCTACATGGATTCTGAAGCCTGCAACCCGCGGCATGAACCAAGGGGAACTTTAGCTTGAAGCTAGTGTTCAATGGGCTCGCCAGTTCATTACAGAGTACCAAAGGATGATCAGCTACGAAAGAATGGCAACCTCCATATTTCATTCCTAGAAACTCACTTGTCATCACAAAGGCAATTGTGCTACGAAGAGAATATGTGCAACTAAAGAGTTAGGGGGAATGGAGCCCACAACTCTCTAAATCCCAAAGAGGAAAATAAAGTTTCCCTTCAAGCCTTATTTTAACAGGGTCCTCAGAGCCTTAACCCTGCTCGTTCTTTCTCTATTTTGTACCTTAAAGGTGCTTTAGAAGGGAGATACTTCCGTTGTTTCAACTTGCCACAATTTACAGGTTTAAGCAAATAAGCCCTTCACTGCCCCTGGCTCGGCATCTAGCTGTTCCCAACGATACATTGCTGAGAAATGCCCAAACACACAGGCCGTCCTTCTAGGACGTTTCTCCTCCTCGTGCAGACCCACCATTACTGAGACCTGGAAGGCTTCCTAGAGCTAAAGAACCACACTGAATAAAGCTACATGGATTCTGCTGCATGCCAAACAGTGGCATGATACAAGAGGAAAGTTAGCTTGAGGCTAGTGTTCAATGGGGTCGCCAGTTCACTACAGATTACTGAAGGATGAGCAGCTACCAAGGAATGGCAACCTCCAAGTTTCTCTCCTAGCAACTCACTTGTCATCACTAAGCCAATTGTGCTATGAAGAGAACATGCGCAAGTAAAGAGTTTCTCAGGGAGAACTGAGCCCACAACTCTCTAAAGGCCAATAAGGAAAATAAAGTTTCCCTTCAGCCTTATATTCAAAATGGCCCGCAGAGCCCTGACTCTCATGCTTCTTCCTCTATTTAGTACCTCCAACGTGCTTTCGAAGGGAGATACTTGAGTTGTTTCAAGTTGCCACATTCTACAGGTTTCACAAAAAACCCCTTCACCTCCCATGTCTCGGCATCTAGGTGTTCCCAACGGTGCACTGCTCACAACTCCCCAAACACACAGGCCATCCTTCTTGTATCGTTTCTCAAGGTCGAGCAGATCCGCCAGTACTAAGAGACCTGGAATGCTTCCTAGAGCTCCAGAACCACACTGAATAAGGCTACAGAGATTGTGCTGCATGGCAACAAGTGGCATGATAGAAGAGGAACGTTAGCTTGAGGCTAGTGCTCAAACGGGGTCACCAATTCACTGAAGATTACCAAAGGACGAGCACCAGCAAAGAATGGCAAGCTCCGAGTTTCTTTCCTAGAAACTCACGTGTGGTCACAAAGGCAATTGTGCTATGAAGAGACCTCGTGCAACTACACAGTGTTTCTCAGGGAGAATTGAGCCCCCAACTCTCTAAATGCCAAAGAGGAAAATGAAGTTTCCCTTCAAGACTTATCTTCAAAGGGGCCAGCAGAGCATTGACCTTGCTGATTCTTTCTCTACTTTGTACCCACAAGGTGCTTAAGAAGGGAGATACATGAGTTCTTTCAACTTGCAAAAATGAAGAGGTTTAAGCAAAGAAGCCCTTCACAGCCTGTGACTCGGCATCTAGCTCTTCCAAAGCTGCATTGCTCATAAAGGCCCAAACACACCGGCCGTCCTTCTAATACATTGCTCATCCTAGTGTTGACCCGCCAGTCCTAAGAGACCTGGAATGCTACCTGGAGCTCAAGAACCACAATAAATAACGCTACATGGAGTCTGCTGCCTGCAACCTGCGGCATGATACAAGAGGAAAGTTAGCTTGAGGCTAGTGTTCTTTAGGGTCGCCCATTCACTACAGATTACGGAAGGATGAGCAGCTACCCAAGAATGGCAACCTCCATATTTCTTTCCTAGAAACTCACTTGTCATCACAAAGACAACTCTGCTATGAAGAGAACATGTGCAACTACACAGTGTTTCTCAGGGAGAATTGAGCCCGAAACTCTCTAAATCCCAATGAGGAACATAAAGTTTCCCTTCAAGCCTCATATACAAAAGGGCCCACAGAGCCTTGTCTCTGCTGTTTCTTTCTCTACGTTGTACGTCCAAGGTGCTTTAGAAGGGAGATACTTGAGTTGTTTCAACTGACTACTTTTTGGAGTGTAAGAAAAGAAGCCAATCACTTCCCATGACTCGGCATCTAGCTGTTCCCAGTGGTGCACTGCTCACAACTCACCAAACACACAGGCCATCCTGCCTGTAGTTTTCTCGTCCTAGTACAGACCCGCCTGTACTAAGAGACCTGGAATGCTTCCGAGAGCTCAAGAACCACACTGAATAACGCTACATGGATTCTGAAGCCTGCAACCCGCGGCATGAACCAAGGGGAACTTTAGCTTGAAGCTAGTGTTCAATGGGCTCGCCAGTTCATTACAGAGTACCAAAGGATGATCAGCTACGAAAGAATGGCAACCTCCATATTTCATTCCTAGAAACTCACTTGTCATCACAAAGGCAATTGTGCTACGAAGAGAATATGTGCAACTAAAGAGTTAGGGGGAATGGAGCCCACAACTCTCTAAATCCCAAAGAGGAAAATAAAGTTTCCCTTCAAGCCTTATTTTAACAGGGTCCTCAGAGCCTTAACCCTGCTCGTTCTTTCTCTATTTTGTACCTTAAAGGTGCTTTAGAAGGGAGATACTTCCGTTGTTTCAACTTGCCACAATTTACAGGTTTAAGCAAATAAGCCCTTCACTGCCCCTGGCTCGGCATCTAGCTGTTCCCAACGATACATTGCTGAGAAATGCCCAAACACACAGGCCGTCCTTCTAGGACGTTTCTCCTCCTCGTGCAGACCCACCATTACTGAGACCTGGAAGGCTTCCTAGAGCTAAAGAACCACACTGAATAAAGCTACATGGATTCTGCTGCATGCCAAACAGTGGCATGATACAAGAGGAAAGTTAGCTTGAGGCTAGTGTTCAATGGGGTCGCCAGTTCACTACAGATTACTGAAGGATGAGCAGCTACCAAGGAATGGCAACCTCCAAGTTTCTCTCCTAGCAACTCACTTGTCATCACTAAGCCAATTGTGCTATGAAGAGAACATGCGCAAGTAAAGAGTTTCTCAGGGAGAACTGAGCCCACAACTCTCTAAAGGCCAATAAGGAAAATAAAGTTTCCCTTCAGCCTTATATTCAAAATGGCCCGCAGAGCCCTGACTCTCATGCTTCTTCCTCTATTTAGTACCTCCAACGTGCTTTCGAAGGGAGATACTTGAGTTGTTTCAAGTTGCCACATTCTACAGGTTTCACAAAAAACCCCTTCACCTCCCATGTCTCGGCATCTAGGTGTTCCCAACGGTGCACTGCTCACAACTCCCCAAACACACAGGCCATCCTTCTTGTATCGTTTCTCAAGGTCGAGCAGATCCGCCAGTACTAAGAGACCTGGAATGCTTCCTAGAGCTCCAGAACCACACTGAATAAGGCTACAGAGATTGTGCTGCATGGCAACAAGTGGCATGATAGAAGAGGAACGTTAGCTTGAGGCTAGTGCTCAAACGGGGTCACCAATTCACTGAAGATTACCAAAGGACAAGCACCAGCAAAGAATGGCAAGCTCCGAGTTTCTTTCCTAGAAACTCACGTGTGGTCACAAAGGCAATTGTGCTATGAAGAGACCTCGTGCAACTACACAGTGTTTCTCAGGGAGAATTGAGCCCCCAACTCTCTAAATGCCAAAGAGGAAAATGAAGTTTCCCTTCAAGACTTATCTTCAAAGGGGCCAGCAGAGCATTGACCTTGCTGATTCTTTCTCTACTTTGTACCCACAAGGTGCTTAAGAAGGGAGATACATGAGTTCTTTCAACTTGCAAAAATGAAGAGGTTTAAGCAAAGAAGCCCTTCACAGCCTGTGACTCGGCATCTAGCTCTTCCAAAGCTGCATTGCTCATAAAGGCCCAAACACACCGGCCGTCCTTCTAATACATTGCTCATCCTAGTGTTGACCCGCCAGTCCTAAGAGACCTGGAATGCTACCTGGAGCTCAAGAACCACAATAAATAACGCTACATGGAGTCTGCTGCCTGCAACCTGCGGCATGATACAAGAGGAAAGTTAGCTTGAGGCTAGTGTTCTTTAGGGTCGCCCATTCACTACAGATTACGGAAGGATGAGCAGCTACCCAAGAATGGCAACCTCCATATTTCTTTCCTAGAAACTCACTTGTCATCACAAAGACAACTCTGCTATGAAGAGAACATGTGCAACTACACAGTGTTTCTCAGGGAGAATTGAGCCCGAAACTCTCTAAATCCCAATGAGGAACATAAAGTTTCCCTTCAAGCCTCATATACAAAAGGGCCCACAGAGCCTTGTCTCTGCTGTTTCTTTCTCTACGTTGTACGTCCAAGGTGCTTTAGAAGGGAGATACTTGAGTTGTTTCAACTGACTACTTTTTGGAGTGTAAGAAAAGAAGCCAATCACTTCCCATGACTCGGCATCTAGCTGTTCCCAGTGGTGCACTGCTCACAACTCACCAAACACACAGGCCATCCTGCCTGTAGTTTTCTCGTCCTAGTACAGACCCGCCTGTACTAAGAGACCTGGAATGCTTCCGAGAGCTCAAGAACCACACTGAATAACGCTACATGGATTCTGAAGCCTGCAACCCGCGGCATGAACCAAGGGGAACTTTAGCTTGAAGCTAGTGTTCAATGGGCTCGCCAGTTCATTACAGAGTACCAAAGGATGATCAGCTACGAAAGAATGGCAACCTCCATATTTCATTCCTAGAAACTCACTTGTCATCACAAAGGCAATTGTGCTACGAAGAGAATATGTGCAACTAAAGAGTTAGGGGGAATGGAGCCCACAACTCTCTAAATCCCAAAGAGGAAAATAAAGTTTCCCTTCAAGCCTTATTTTAACAGGGTCCTCAGAGCCTTAACCCTGCTCGTTCTTTCTCTATTTTGTACCTTAAAGGTGCTTTAGAAGGGAGATACTTCCGTTGTTTCAACTTGCCACAATTTACAGGTTTAAGCAAATAAGCCCTTCACTGCCCCTGGCTCGGCATCTAGCTGTTCCCAACGATACATTGCTGAGAAATGCCCAAACACACAGGCCGTCCTTCTAGGACGTTTCTCCTCCTCGTGCAGACCCACCATTACTGAGACCTGGAAGGCTTCCTAGAGCTAAAGAACCACACTGAATAAAGCTACATGGATTCTGCTGCATGCCAAACAGTGGCATGATACAAGAGGAAAGTTAGCTTGAGGCTAGTGTTCAATGGGGTCACCAGTTCACTACAGATTACTGAAGGATGAGCAGCTACCAAGGAATGGCAACCTCCAAGTTTCTCTCCTAGCAACTCACTTGTCATCACTAAGCCAATTGTGCTATGAAGAGAACATGCGCAAGTAAAGAGTTTCTCAGGGAGAACTGAGCCCACAACTCTCTAAAGGCCAATAAGGAAAATAAAGTTTCCCTTCAGCCTTATATTCAAAATGGCCCGCAGAGCCCTGACTCTCATGCTTCTTCCTCTATTTAGTACCTCCAACGTGCTTTCGAAGGGAGATACTTGAGTTGTTTCAAGTTGCCACATTCTACAGGTTTCACAAAAAACCCCTTCACCTCCCATGTCTCGGCATCTAGGTGTTCCCAACGGTGCACTGCTCACAACTCCCCAAACACACAGGCCATCCTTCTTGTATCGTTTCTCAAGGTCGAGCAGATCCGCCAGTACTAAGAGACCTGGAATGCTTCCTAGAGCTCCAGAACCACACTGAATAAGGCTACAGAGATTGTGCTGCATGGCAACAAGTGGCATGATAGAAGAGGAACGTTAGCTTGAGGCTAGTGCTCAAACGGGGTCACCAATTCACTGAAGATTACCAAAGGACGAGCACCAGCAAAGAATGGCAAGCTCCGAGTTTCTTTCCTAGAAACTCACGTGTGGTCACAAAGGCAATTGTGCTATGAAGAGACCTCGTGCAACTACACAGTGTTTCTCAGGGAGAATTGAGCCCCCAACTCTCTAAATGCCAAAGAGGAAAATGAAGTTTCCCTTCAAGACTTATCTTCAAAGGGGCCAGCAGAGCATTGACCTTGCTGATTCTTTCTCTACTTTGTACCCACAAGGTGCTTAAGAAGGGAGATACATGAGTTCTTTCAACTTGCAAAAATGAAGAGGTTTAAGCAAAGAAGCCCTTCACAGCCTGTGACTCGGCATCTAGCTCTTCCAAAGCTGCATTGCTCATAAAGGCCCAAACACACCGGCCGTCCTTCTAATACATTGCTCATCCTAGTGTTGACCCGCCAGTCCTAAGAGACCTGGAATGCTACCTGGAGCTCAAGAACCACAATAAATAACGCTACATGGAGTCTGCTGCCTGCAACCTGCGGCATGATACAAGAGGAAAGTTAGCTTGAGGCTAGTGTTCTTTAGGGTCGCCCATTCACTACAGATTACGGAAGGATGAGCAGCTACCCAAGAATGGCAACCTCCATATTTCTTTCCTAGAAACTCACTTGTCATCACAAAGACAACTCTGCTATGAAGAGAACATGTGCAACTACACAGTGTTTCTCAGGGAGAATTGAGCCCGAAACTCTCTAAATCCCAATGAGGAACATAAAGTTTCCCTTCAAGCCTCATATACAAAAGGGCCCACAGAGCCTTGTCTCTGCTGTTTCTTTCTCTACGTTGTACGTCCAAGGTGCTTTAGAAGGGAGATACTTGAGTTGTTTCAACTGACTACTTTTTGGAGTGTAAGAAAAGAAGCCAATCACTTCCCATGACTCGGCATCTAGCTGTTCCCAGTGGTGCACTGCTCACAACTCACCAAACACACAGGCCATCCTGCCTGTAGTTTTCTCGTCCTAGTACAGACCCGCCTGTACTAAGAGACCTGGAATGCTTCCGAGAGCTCAAGAACCACACTGAATAACGCTACATGGATTCTGAAGCCTGCAACCCGCGGCATGAACCAAGGGGAACTTTAGCTTGAAGCTAGTGTTCAATGGGCTCGCCAGTTCATTACAGAGTACCAAAGGATGATCAGCTACGAAAGAATGGCAACCTCCATATTTCATTCCTAGAAACTCACTTGTCATCACAAAGGCAATTGTGCTACGAAGAGAATATGTGCAACTAAAGAGTTAGGGGGAATGGAGCCCACAACTCTCTAAATCCCAAAGAGGAAAATAAAGTTTCCCTTCAAGCCTTATTTTAACAGGGTCCTCAGAGCCTTAACCCTGCTCGTTCTTTCTCTATTTTGTACCTTAAAGGTGCTTTAGAAGGGAGATACTTCCGTTGTTTCAACTTGCCACAATTTACAGGTTTAAGCAAATAAGCCCTTCACTGCCCCTGGCTCGGCATCTAGCTGTTCCCAACGATACATTGCTGAGAAATGCCCAAACACACAGGCCGTCCTTCTAGGACGTTTCTCCTCCTCGTGCAGACCCACCATTACTGAGACCTGGAAGGCTTCCTAGAGCTAAAGAACCACACTGAATAAAGCTACATGGATTCTGCTGCATGCCAAACAGTGGCATGATACAAGAGGAAAGTTAGCTTGAGGCTAGTGTTCAATGGGGTCACCAGTTCACTACAGATTACTGAAGGATGAGCAGCTACCAAGGAATGGCAACCTCCAAGTTTCTCTCCTAGCAACTCACTTGTCATCACTAAGCCAATTGTGCTATGAAGAGAACATGCGCAAGTAAAGAGTTTCTCAGGGAGAACTGAGCCCACAACTCTCTAAAGGCCAATAAGGAAAATAAAGTTTCCCTTCAGCCTTATATTCAAAATGGCCCGCAGAGCCCTGACTCTCATGCTTCTTCCTCTATTTAGTACCTCCAACGTGCTTTCGAAGGGAGATACTTGAGTTGTTTCAAGTTGCCACATTCTACAGGTTTCACAAAAAACCCCTTCACCTCCCATGTCTCGGCATCTAGGTGTTCCCAACGGTGCACTGCTCACAACTCCCCAAACACACAGGCCATCCTTCTTGTATCGTTTCTCAAGGTCGAGCAGATCCGCCAGTACTAAGAGACCTGGAATGCTTCCTAGAGCTCCAGAACCACACTGAATAAGGCTACAGAGATTGTGCTGCATGGCAACAAGTGGCATGATAGAAGAGGAACGTTAGCTTGAGGCTAGTGCTCAAACGGGGTCACCAATTCACTGAAGATTACCAAAGGACAAGCACCAGCAAAGAATGGCAAGCTCCGAGTTTCTTTCCTAGAAACTCACGTGTGGTCACAAAGGCAATTGTGCTATGAAGAGACCTCGTGCAACTACACAGTGTTTCTCAGGGAGAATTGAGCCCCCAACTCTCTAAATGCCAAAGAGGAAAATGAAGTTTCCCTTCAAGACTTATCTTCAAAGGGGCCAGCAGAGCATTGACCTTGCTGATTCTTTCTCTACTTTGTACCCACAAGGTGCTTAAGAAGGGAGATACATGAGTTCTTTCAACTTGCAAAAATGAAGAGGTTTAAGCAAAGAAGCCCTTCACAGCCTGTGACTCGGCATCTAGCTCTTCCAAAGCTGCATTGCTCATAAAGGCCCAAACACACCGGCCGTCCTTCTAATACATTGCTCATCCTAGTGTTGACCCGCCAGTCCTAAGAGACCTGGAATGCTACCTGGAGCTCAAGAACCACAATAAATAACGCTACATGGAGTCTGCTGCCTGCAACCTGCGGCATGATACAAGAGGAAAGTTAGCTTGAGGCTAGTGTTCTTTAGGGTCGCCCATTCACTACAGATTACGGAAGGATGAGCAGCTACCCAAGAATGGCAACCTCCATATTTCTTTCCTAGAAACTCACTTGTCATCACAAAGACAACTCTGCTATGAAGAGAACATGTGCAACTACACAGTGTTTCTCAGGGAGAATTGAGCCCGAAACTCTCTAAATCCCAATGAGGAACATAAAGTTTCCCTTCAAGCCTCATATACAAAAGGGCCCACAGAGCCTTGTCTCTGCTGTTTCTTTCTCTACGTTGTACGTCCAAGGTGCTTTAGAAGGGAGATACTTGAGTTGTTTCAACTGACTACTTTTTGGAGTGTAAGAAAAGAAGCCAATCACTTCCCATGACTCGGCATCTAGCTGTTCCCAGTGGTGCACTGCTCACAACTCACCAAACACACAGGCCATCCTGCCTGTAGTTTTCTCGTCCTAGTACAGACCCGCCTGTACTAAGAGACCTGGAATGCTTCCGAGAGCTCAAGAACCACACTGAATAACGCTACATGGATTCTGAAGCCTGCAACCCGCGGCATGAACCAAGGGGAACTTTAGCTTGAAGCTAGTGTTCAATGGGCTCGCCAGTTCATTACAGAGTACCAAAGGATGATCAGCTACGAAAGAATGGCAACCTCCATATTTCATTCCTAGAAACTCACTTGTCATCACAAAGGCAATTGTGCTACGAAGAGAATATGTGCAACTAAAGAGTTAGGGGGAATGGAGCCCACAACTCTCTAAATCCCAAAGAGGAAAATAAAGTTTCCCTTCAAGCCTTATTTTAACAGGGTCCTCAGAGCCTTAACCCTGCTCGTTCTTTCTCTATTTTGTACCTTAAAGGTGCTTTAGAAGGGAGATACTTCCGTTGTTTCAACTTGCCACAATTTACAGGTTTAAGCAAATAAGCCCTTCACTGCCCCTGGCTCGGCATCTAGCTGTTCCCAACGATACATTGCTGAGAAATGCCCAAACACACAGGCCGTCCTTCTAGGACGTTTCTCCTCCTCGTGCAGACCCACCATTACTGAGACCTGGAAGGCTTCCTAGAGCTAAAGAACCACACTGAATAAAGCTACATGGATTCTGCTGCATGCCAAACAGTGGCATGATACAAGAGGAAAGTTAGCTTGAGGCTAGTGTTCAATGGGGTCACCAGTTCACTACAGATTACTGAAGGATGAGCAGCTACCAAGGAATGGCAACCTCCAAGTTTCTCTCCTAGCAACTCACTTGTCATCACTAAGCCAATTGTGCTATGAAGAGAACATGCGCAAGTAAAGAGTTTCTCAGGGAGAACTGAGCCCACAACTCTCTAAAGGCCAATAAGGAAAATAAAGTTTCCCTTCAGCCTTATATTCAAAATGGCCCGCAGAGCCCTGACTCTCATGCTTCTTCCTCTATTTAGTACCTCCAACGTGCTTTCGAAGGGAGATACTTGAGTTGTTTCAAGTTGCCACATTCTACAGGTTTCACAAAAAACCCCTTCACCTCCCATGTCTCGGCATCTAGGTGTTCCCAACGGTGCACTGCTCACAACTCCCCAAACACACAGGCCATCCTTCTTGTATCGTTTCTCAAGGTCGAGCAGATCCGCCAGTACTAAGAGACCTGGAATGCTTCCTAGAGCTCCAGAACCACACTGAATAAGGCTACAGAGATTGTGCTGCATGGCAACAAGTGGCATGATAGAAGAGGAACGTTAGCTTGAGGCTAGTGCTCAAACGGGGTCACCAATTCACTGAAGATTACCAAAGGACGAGCACCAGCAAAGAATGGCAAGCTCCGAGTTTCTTTCCTAGAAACTCACGTGTGGTCACAAAGGCAATTGTGCTATGAAGAGACCTCGTGCAACTACACAGTGTTTCTCAGGGAGAATTGAGCCCCCAACTCTCTAAATGCCAAAGAGGAAAATGAAGTTTCCCTTCAAGACTTATCTTCAAAGGGGCCAGCAGAGCATTGACCTTGCTGATTCTTTCTCTACTTTGTACCCACAAGGTGCTTAAGAAGGGAGATACATGAGTTCTTTCAACTTGCAAAAATGAAGAGGTTTAAGCAAAGAAGCCCTTCACAGCCTGTGACTCGGCATCTAGCTCTTCCAAAGCTGCATTGCTCATAAAGGCCCAAACACACCGGCCGTCCTTCTAATACATTGCTCATCCTAGTGTTGACCCGCCAGTCCTAAGAGACCTGGAATGCTACCTGGAGCTCAAGAACCACAATAAATAACGCTACATGGAGTCTGCTGCCTGCAACCTGCGGCATGATACAAGAGGAAAGTTAGCTTGAGGCTAGTGTTCTTTAGGGTCGCCCATTCACTACAGATTACGGAAGGATGAGCAGCTACCCAAGAATGGCAACCTCCATATTTCTTTCCTAGAAACTCACTTGTCATCACAAAGACAACTCTGCTATGAAGAGAACATGTGCAACTACACAGTGTTTCTCAGGGAGAATTGAGCCCGAAACTCTCTAAATCCCAATGAGGAACATAAAGTTTCCCTTCAAGCCTCATATACAAAAGGGCCCACAGAGCCTTGTCTCTGCTGTTTCTTTCTCTACGTTGTACGTCCAAGGTGCTTTAGAAGGGAGATACTTGAGTTGTTTCAACTGACTACTTTTTGGAGTGTAAGAAAAGAAGCCAATCACTTCCCATGACTCGGCATCTAGCTGTTCCCAGTGGTGCACTGCTCACAACTCACCAAACACACAGGCCATCCTGCCTGTAGTTTTCTCGTCCTAGTACAGACCCGCCTGTACTAAGAGACCTGGAATGCTTCCGAGAGCTCAAGAACCACACTGAATAACGCTACATGGATTCTGAAGCCTGCAACCCGCGGCATGAACCAAGGGGAACTTTAGCTTGAAGCTAGTGTTCAATGGGCTCGCCAGTTCATTACAGAGTACCAAAGGATGATCAGCTACGAAAGAATGGCAACCTCCATATTTCATTCCTAGAAACTCACTTGTCATCACAAAGGCAATTGTGCTACGAAGAGAATATGTGCAACTAAAGAGTTAGGGGGAATGGAGCCCACAACTCTCTAAATCCCAAAGAGGAAAATAAAGTTTCCCTTCAAGCCTTATTTTAACAGGGTCCTCAGAGCCTTAACCCTGCTCGTTCTTTCTCTATTTTGTACCT
The DNA here is from genome assembly GCF_965194825.1 of Balaenoptera physalus. Lineage (NCBI taxonomy): Eukaryota > Metazoa > Chordata > Mammalia > Artiodactyla > Balaenopteridae > Balaenoptera > Balaenoptera physalus. Next base: position 24,518 of record NW_028124598.1, read on the forward strand.
TAAAGGTGCTTTAGAAGGGAGATACTTCCGTTGTTTCAACTTGCCACAATTTACAGGTTTAAGCAAATAAGCCCTTCACTGCCCCTGGCTCGGCATCTAGCTGTTCCCAACGATACATTGCTGAGAAATGCCCAAACACACAGGCCGTCCTTCTAGGACGTTTCTCCTCCTCGTGCAGACCCACCATTACTGAGACCTGGAAGGCTTCCTAGAGCTAAAGAACCACACTGAATAAAGCTACATGGATTCTGCTGCATGCCAAACAGTGGCATGATACAAGAGGAAAGTTAGCTTGAGGCTAGTGTTCAATGGGGTCACCAGTTCACTACAGATTACTGAAGGATGAGCAGCTACCAAGGAATGGCAACCTCCAAGTTTCTCTCCTAGCAACTCACTTGTCATCACTAAGCCAATTGTGCTATGAAGAGAACATGCGCAAGTAAAGAGTTTCTCAGGGAGAACTGAGCCCACAACTCTCTAAAGGCCAATAAGGAAAATAAAGTTTCCCTTCAGCCTTATATTCAAAATGGCCCGCAGAGCCCTGACTCTCATGCTTCTTCCTCTATTTAGTACCTCCAACGTGCTTTCGAAGGGAGATACTTGAGTTGTTTCAAGTTGCCACATTCTACAGGTTTCACAAAAAACCCCTTCACCTCCCATGTCTCGGCATCTAGGTGTTCCCAACGGTGCACTGCTCACAACTCCCCAAACACACAGGCCATCCTTCTTGTATCGTTTCTCAAGGTCGAGCAGATCCGCCAGTACTAAGAGACCTGGAATGCTTCCTAGAGCTCCAGAACCACACTGAATAAGGCTACAGAGATTGTGCTGCATGGCAACAAGTGGCATGATAGAAGAGGAACGTTAGCTTGAGGCTAGTGCTCAAACGGGGTCACCAATTCACTGAAGATTACCAAAGGACGAGCACCAGCAAAGAATGGCAAGCTCCGAGTTTCTTTCCTAGAAACTCACGTGTGGTCACAAAGGCAATTGTGCTATGAAGAGACCTCGTGCAACTACACAGTGTTTCTCAGGGAGAATTGAGCCCCCAACTCTCTAAATGCCAAAGAGGAAAATGAAGTTTCCCTTCAAGACTTATCTTCAAAGGGGCCAGCAGAGCATTGACCTTGCTGATTCTTTCTCTACTTTGTACCCACAAGGTGCTTAAGAAGGGAGATACATGAGTTCTTTCAACTTGCAAAAATGAAGAGGTTTAAGCAAAGAAGCCCTTCACAGCCTGTGACTCGGCATCTAGCTCTTCCAAAGCTGCATTGCTCATAAAGGCCCAAACACACCGGCCGTCCTTCTAATACATTGCTCATCCTAGTGTTGACCCGCCAGTCCTAAGAGACCTGGAATGCTACCTGGAGCTCAAGAACCACAATAAATAACGCTACATGGAGTCTGCTGCCTGCAACCTGCGGCATGATACAAGAGGAAAGTTAGCTTGAGGCTAGTGTTCTTTAGGGTCGCCCATTCACTACAGATTACGGAAGGATGAGCAGCTACCCAAGAATGGCAACCTCCATATTTCTTTCCTAGAAACTCACTTGTCATCACAAAGACAACTCTGCTATGAAGAGAACATGTGCAACTACACAGTCTTTCTCAGGGAGAATTGAGCCCGAAACTCTCTAAATCCCAATGAGGAACATAAAGTTTCCCTTCAAGCCTCATATACAAAAGGGCCCACAGAGCCTTGTCTCTGCTGTTTCTTTCTCTACGTTGTACGTCCAAGGTGCTTTAGAAGGGAGATACTTGAGTTGTTTCAACTGACTACTTTTTGGAGTGTAAGAAAAGAAGCCAATCACTTCCCATGACTCGGCATCTAGCTGTTCCCAGTGGTGCACTGCTCACAACTCACCAAACACACAGGCCATCCTGCCTGTAGTTTTCTCGTCCTAGTACAGACCCGCCTGTACTAAGAGACCTGGAATGCTTCCGAGAGCTCAAGAACCACACTGAATAACGCTACATGGATTCTGAAGCCTGCAACCCGCGGCATGAACCAAGGGGAACTTTAGCTTGAAGCTAGTGTTCAATGGGCTCGCCAGTTCATTACAGAGTACCAAAGGATGATCAGCTACGAAAGAATGGCAACCTCCATATTTCATTCCTAGAAACTCACTTGTCATCACAAAGGCAATTGTGCTACGAAGAGAATATGTGCAACTAAAGAGTTAGGGGGAATGGAGCCCACAACTCTCTAAATCCCAAAGAGGAAAATAAAGTTTCCCTTCAAGCCTTATTTTAACAGGGTCCTCAGAGCCTTAACCCTGCTCGTTCTTTCTCTATTTTGTACCTTAAAGGTGCTTTAGAAGGGAGATACTTCCGTTGTTTCAACTTGCCACAATTTACAGGTTTAAGCAAATAAGCCCTTCACTGCCCCTGGCTCGGCATCTAGCTGTTCCCAACGATACATTGCTGAGAAATGCCCAAACACACAGGCCGTCCTTCTAGGACGTTTCTCCTCCTCGTGCAGACCCACCATTACTGAGACCTGGAAGGCTTCCTAGAGCTAAAGAACCACACTGAATAAAGCTACATGGATTCTGCTGCATGCCAAACAGTGGCATGATACCAGAGGAAAGTTAGCTTGAGGCTAGTGTTCAATGGGGTCGCCAGTTCACTACAGATTACTGAAGGATGAGCAGCTACCAAGGAATGGCAACCTCCAAGTTTCTCTCCTAGCAACTCACTTGTCATCACTAAGCCAATTGTGCTATGAAGAGAACATGCGCAAGTAAAGAGTTTCTCAGGGAGAACTGAGCCCACAACTCTCTAAAGGCCAATAAGGAAAATAAAGTTTCCCTTCAGCCTTATATTCAAAATGGCCCGCAGAGCCCTGACTCTCATGCTTCTTCCTCTATTTAGTACCTCCAACGTGCTTTCGAAGGGAGATACTTGAGTTGTTTCAAGTTGCCACATTCTACAGGTTTCACAAAAAACCCCTTCACCTCCCATGTCTCGGCATCTAGGTGTTCCCAACGGTGCACTGCTCACAACTCCCCAAACACACAGGCCATCCTTCTTGTATCGTTTCTCAAGGTCGAGCAGATCCGCCAGTACTAAGAGACCTGGAATGCTTCCTAGAGCTCCAGAACCACACTGAATAAGGCTACAGAGATTGTGCTGCATGGCAACAAGTGGCATGATAGAAGAGGAACGTTAGCTTGAGGCTAGTGCTCAAACGGGGTCACCAATTCACTGAAGATTACCAAAGGACGAGCACCAGCAAAGAATGGCAAGCTCCGAGTTTCTTTCCTAGAAACTCACGTGTGGTCACAAAGGCAATTGTGCTATGAAGAGACCTCGTGCAACTACACAGTGTTTCTCAGGGAGAATTGAGCCCCCAACTCTCTAAATGCCAAAGAGGAAAATGAAGTTTCCCTTCAAGACTTATCTTCAAAGGGGCCAGCAGAGCATTGACCTTGCTGATTCTTTCTCTACTTTGTACCCACAAGGTGCTTAAGAAGGGAGATACATGAGTTCTTTCAACTTGCAAAAATGAAGAGGTTTAAGCAAAGAAGCCCTTCACAGCCTGTGACTCGGCATCTAGCTCTTCCAAAGCTGCATTGCTCATAAAGGCCCAAACACACCGGCCGTCCTTCTAATACATTGCTCATCCTAGTGTTGACCCGCCAGTCCTAAGAGACCTGGAATGCTACCTGGAGCTCAAGAACCACAATAAATAACGCTACATGGAGTCTGCTGCCTGCAACCTGCGGCATGATACAAGAGGAAAGTTAGCTTGAGGCTAGTGTTCTTTAGGGTCGCCCATTCACTACAGATTACGGAAGGATGAGCAGCTACCCAAGAATGGCAACCTCCATATTTCTTTCCTAGAAACTCACTTGTCATCACAAAGACAACTCTGCTATGAAGAGAACATGTGCAACTACACAGTGTTTCTCAGGGAGAATTGAGCCCGAAACTCTCTAAATCCCAATGAGGAACATAAAGTTTCCCTTCAAGCCTCATATACAAAAGGGCCCACAGAGCCTTGTCTCTGCTGTTTCTTTCTCTACGTTGTACGTCCAAGGTGCTTTAGAAGGGAGATACTTGAGTTGTTTCAACTGACTACTTTTTGGAGTGTAAGAAAAGAAGCCAATCACTTCCCATGACTCGGCATCTAGCTGTTCCCAGTGGTGCACTGCTCACAACTCACCAAACACACAGGCCATCCTGCCTGTAGTTTTCTCGTCCTAGTACAGACCCGCCTGTACTAAGAGACCTGGAATGCTTCCGAGAGCTCAAGAACCACACTGAATAACGCTACATGGATTCTGAAGCCTGCAACCCGCGGCATGAACCAAGGGGAACTTTAGCTTGAAGCTAGTGTTCAATGGGCTCGCCAGTTCATTACAGAGTACCAAAGGATGATCAGCTACGAAAGAATGGCAACCTCCATATTTCATTCCTAGAAACTCACTTGTCATCACAAAGGCAATTGTGCTACGAAGAGAATATGTGCAACTAAAGAGTTAGGGGGAATGGAGCCCACAACTCTCTAAATCCCAAAGAGGAAAATAAAGTTTCCCTTCAAGCCTTATTTTAACAGCGTCCTCAGAGCCTTAACCCTGCTCGTTCTTTCTCTATTTTGTACCTTAAAGGTGCTTTAGAAGGGAGATACTTCCGTTGTTTCAACTTGCCACAATTTACAGGTTTAAGCAAATAAGCCCTTCACTGCCCCTGGCTCGGCATCTAGCTGTTCCCAACGATACATTGCTGAGAAATGCCCAAACACACAGGCCGTCCTTCTAGGACGTTTCTCCTCCTCGTGCAGACCCACCATTACTGAGACCTGGAAGGCTTCCTAGAGCTAAAGAACCACACTGAATAAAGCTACATGGATTCTGCTGCATGCCAAACAGTGGCATGATACCAGAGGAAAGTTAGCTTGAGGCTAGTGTTCAATGGGGTCGCCAGTTCACTACAGATTACTGAAGGATGAGCAGCTACCAAGGAATGGCAACCTCCAAGTTTCTCTCCTAGCAACTCACTTGTCATCACTAAGCCAATTGTGCTATGAAGAGAACATGCGCAAGTAAAGAGTTTCTCAGGGAGAACTGAGCCCACAACTCTCTAAAGGCCAATAAGGAAAATAAAGTTTCCCTTCAGCCTTATATTCAAAATGGCCCGCAGAGCCCTGACTCTCATGCTTCTTCCTCTATTTAGTACCTCCAACGTGCTTTCGAAGGGAGATACTTGAGTTGTTTCAAGTTGCCACATTCTACAGGTTTCACAAAAAACCCCTTCACCTCCCATGTCTCGGCATCTAGGTGTTCCCAACGGTGCACTGCTCACAACTCCCCAAACACACAGGCCATCCTTCTTGTATCGTTTCTCAAGGTCGAGCAGATCCGCCAGTACTAAGAGACCTGGAATGCTTCCTAGAGCTCCAGAACCACACTGAATAAGGCTACAGAGATTGTGCTGCATGGCAACAAGTGGCATGATAGAAGAGGAACGTTAGCTTGAGGCTAGTGCTCAAACGGGGTCACCAATTCACTGAAGATTACCAAAGGACGAGCACCAGCAAAGAATGGCAAGCTCCGAGTTTCTTTCCTAGAAACTCACGTGTGGTCACAAAGGCAATTGTGCTATGAAGAGACCTCGTGCAACTACACAGTGTTTCTCAGGGAGAATTGAGCCCCCAACTCTCTAAATGCCAAAGAGGAAAATGAAGTTTCCCTTCAAGACTTATCTTCAAAGGGGCCAGCAGAGCATTGACCTTGCTGATTCTTTCTCTACTTTGTACCCACAAGGTGCTTAAGAAGGGAGATACATGAGTTCTTTCAACTTGCAAAAATGAAGAGGTTTAAGCAAAGAAGCCCTTCACAGCCTGTGACTCGGCATCTAGCTCTTCCAAAGCTGCATTGCTCATAAAGGCCCAAACACACCGGCCGTCCTTCTAATACATTGCTCATCCTAGTGTTGACCCGCCAGTCCTAAGAGACCTGGAATGCTACCTGGAGCTCAAGAACCACAATAAATAACGCTACATGGAGTCTGCTGCCTGCAACCTGCGGCATGATACAAGAGGAAAGTTAGCTTGAGGCTAGTGTTCTTTAGGGTCGCCCATTCACTACAGATTACGGAAGGATGAGCAGCTACCCAAGAATGGCAACCTCCATATTTCTTTCCTAGAAACTCACTTGTCATCACAAAGACAACTCTGCTATGAAGAGAACATGTGCAACTACACAGTGTTTCTCAGGGAGAATTGAGCCCGAAACTCTCTAAATCCCAATGAGGAACATAAAGTTTCCCTTCAAGCCTCATATACAAAAGGGCCCACAGAGCCTTGTCTCTGCTGTTTCTTTCTCTACGTTGTACGTCCAAGGTGCTTTAGAAGGGAGATACTTGAGTTGTTTCAACTGACTACTTTTTGGAGTGTAAGAAAAGAAGCCAATCACTTCCCATGACTCGGCATCTAGCTGTTCCCAGTGGTGCACTGCTCACAACTCACCAAACACACAGGCCATCCTGCCTGTAGTTTTCTCGTCCTAGTACAGACCCGCCTGTACTAAGAGACCTGGAATGCTTCCGAGAGCTCAAGAACCACACTGAATAACGCTACATGGATTCTGAAGCCTGCAACCCGCGGCATGAACCAAGGGGAACTTTAGCTTGAAGCTAGTGTTCAATGGGCTCGCCAGTTCATTACAGAGTACCAAAGGATGATCAGCTACGAAAGAATGGCAACCTCCATATTTCATTCCTAGAAACTCACTTGTCATCACAAAGGCAATTGTGCTACGAAGAGAATATGTGCAACTAAAGAGTTAGGGGGAATGGAGCCCACAACTCTCTAAATCCCAAGAGGAAAATAAAGTTTCCCTTCAAGCCTTATTTTAACAGGGTCCTCAGAGCCTTAACCCTGCTCGTTCTTTCTCTATTTTGTACCTTAAAGGTGCTTTAGAAGGGAGATACTTCCGTTGTTTCAACTTGCCACAATTTACAGGTTTAAGCAAATAAGCCCTTCACTGCCCCTGGCTCGGCATCTAGCTGTTCCCAACGATACATTGCTGAGAAATGCCCAAACACACAGGCCGTCCTTCTAGGACGTTTCTCCTCCTCGTGCAGACCCACCATTACTGAGACCTGGAAGGCTTCCTAGAGCTAAAGAACCACACTGAATAAAGCTACATGGATTCTGCTGCATGCCAAACAGTGGCATGATACCAGAGGAAAGTTAGCTTGAGGCTAGTGTTCAATGGGGTCGCCAGTTCACTACAGATTACTGAAGGATGAGCAGCTACCAAGGAATGGCAACCTCCAAGTTTCTCTCCTAGCAACTCACTTGTCATCACTAAGCCAATTGTGCTATGAAGAGAACATGCGCAAGTAAAGAGTTTCTCAGGGAGAACTGAGCCCACAACTCTCTAAAGGCCAATAAGGAAAATAAAGTTTCCCTTCAGCCTTATATTCAAAATGGCCCGCAGAGCCCTGACTCTCATGCTTCTTCCTCTATTTAGTACCTCCAACGTGCTTTCGAAGGGAGATACTTGAGTTGTTTCAAGTTGCCACATTCTACAGGTTTCACAAAAAACCCCTTCACCTCCCATGTCTCGGCATCTAGGTGTTCCCAACGGTGCACTGCTCACAACTCCCTAAACACACAGGCCATCCTTCTTGTATCGTTTCTCAAGGTCGAGCAGATCCGCCAGTACTAAGAGACCTGGAATGCTTCCTAGAGCTCCAGAACCACACTGAATAAGGCTACAGAGATTGTGCTGCATGGCAACAAGTGGCATGATAGAAGAGGAACGTTAGCTTGAGGCTAGTGCTCAAACGGGGTCACCAATTCACTGAAGATTACCAAAGGACGAGCACCAGCAAAGAATGGCAAGCTCCGAGTTTCTTTCCTAGAAACTCACGTGTGGTCACAAAGGCAATTGTGCTATGAAGAGACCTCGTGCAACTACACAGTGTTTCTCAGGGAGAATTGAGCCCCCAACTCTCTAAATGCCAAAGAGGAAAATGAAGTTTCCCTTCAAGACTTATCTTCAAAGGGGCCAGCAGAGCATTGACCTTGCTGATTCTTTCTCTACTTTGTACCCACAAGGTGCTTAAGAAGGGAGATACATGAGTTCTTTCAACTTGCAAAAATGAAGAGGTTTAAGCAAAGAAGCCCTTCACAGCCTGTGACTCGGCATCTAGCTCTTCCAAAGCTGCATTGCTCATAAAGGCCCAAACACACCGGCCGTCCTTCTAATACATTGCTCATCCTAGTGTTGACCCGCCAGTCCTAAGAGACCTGGAATGCTACCTGGAGCTCAAGAACCACAATAAATAACGCTACATGGAGTCTGCTGCCTGCAACCTGCGGCATGATACAAGAGGAAAGTTAGCTTGAGGCTAGTGTTCTTTAGGGTCGCCCATTCACTACAGATTACGGAAGGATGAGCAGCTACCCAAGAATGGCAACCTCCATATTTCTTTCCTAGAAACTCACTTGTCATCACAAAGACAACTCTGCTATGAAGAGAACATGTGCAACTACACAGTGTTTCTCAGGGAGAATTGAGCCCGAAACTCTCTAAATCCCAATGAGGAACATAAAGTTTCCCTTCAAGCCTCATATACAAAAGGGCCCACAGAGCCTTGTCTCTGCTGTTTCTTTCTCTACGTTGTACGTCCAAGGTGCTTTAGAAGGGAGATACTTGAGTTGTTTCAACTGACTACTTTTTGGAGTGTAAGAAAAGAAGCCAATCACTTCCCATGACTCGGCATCTAGCTGTTCCCAGTGGTGCACTGCTCACAACTCACCAAACACACAGGCCATCCTGCCTGTAGTTTTCTCGTCCTAGTACAGACCCGCCTGTACTAAGAGACCTGGAATGCTTCCGAGAGCTCAAGAACCACACTGAATAACGCTACATGGATTCTGAAGCCTGCAACCCGCGGCATGAACCAAGGGGAACTTTAGCTTGAAGCTAGTGTTCAATGGGCTCGCCAGTTCATTACAGAGTACCAAAGGATGATCAGCTACGAAAGAATGGCAACCTCCATATTTCATTCCTAGAAACTCACTTGTCATCACAAAGGCAATTGTGCTACGAAGAGAATATGTGCAACTAAAGAGTTAGGGGGAATGGAGCCCACAACTCTCTAAATCCCAAAGAGGAAAATAAAGTTTCCCTTCAAGCCTTATTTTAACAGGGTCCTCAGAGCCTTAACCCTGCTCGTTCTTTCTCTATTTTGTACCTTAAAGGTGCTTTAGAAGGGAGATACTTCCGTTGTTTCAACTTGCCACAATTTACAGGTTTAAGCAAATAAGCCCTTCACTGCCCCTGGCTCGGCATCTAGCTGTTCCCAACGATACATTGCTGAGAAATGCCCAAACACACAGGCCGTCCTTCTAGGACGTTTCTCCTCCTCGTGCAGACCCACCATTACTGAGACCTGGAAGGCTTCCTAGAGCTAAAGAACCACACTGAATAAAGCTACATGGATTCTGCTGCATGCCAAACAGTGGCATGATACAAGAGGAAAGTTAGCTTGAGGCTAGTGTTCAATGGGGTCGCCAGTTCACTACAGATTACTGAAGGATGAGCAGCTACCAAGGAATGGCAACCTCCAAGTTTCTCTCCTAGCAACTCACTTGTCATCACTAAGCCAATTGTGCTATGAAGAGAACATGCGCAAGTAAAGAGTTTCTCAGGGAGAACTGAGCCCACAACTCTCTAAAGGCCAATAAGGAAAATAAAGTTTCCCTTCAGCCTTATATTCAAAATGGCCCGCAGAGCCCTGACTCTCATGCTTCTTCCTCTATTTAGTACCTCCAACGTGCTTTCGAAGGGAGATACTTGAGTTGTTTCAAGTTGCCACATTCTACAGGTTTCACAAAAAACCCCTTCACCTCCCATGTCTCGGCATCTAGGTGTTCCCAACGGTGCACTGCTCACAACTCCCCAAACACACAGGCCATCCTTCTTGTATCGTTTCTCAAGGTCGAGCAGATCCGCCAGTACTAAGAGACCTGGAATGCTTCCTAGAGCTCCAGAACCACACTGAATAAGGCTACAGAGATTGTGCTGCATGGCAACAAGTGGCATGATAGAAGAGGAACGTTAGCTTGAGGCTAGTGCTCAAACGGGGTCACCAATTCACTGAAGATTACCAAAGGACGAGCACCAGCAAAGAATGGCAAGCTCCGAGTTTCTTTCCTAGAAACTCACGTGTGGTCACAAAGGCAATTGTGCTATGAAGAGACCTCGTGCAACTACACAGTGTTTCTCAGGGAGAATTGAGCCCCCAACTCTCTAAATGCCAAAGAGGAAAATGAAGTTTCCCTTCAAGACTTATCTTCAAAGGGGCCAGCAGAGCATTGACCTTGCTGATTCTTTCTCTACTTTGTACCCACAAGGTGCTTAAGAAGGGAGATACATGAGTTCTTTCAACTTGCAAAAATGAAGAGGTTTAAGCAAAGAAGCCCTTCACAGCCTGTGACTCGGCATCTAGCTCTTCCAAAGCTGCATTGCTCATAAAGGCCCAAACACACCGGCCGTCCTTCTAATACATTGCTCATCCTAGTGTTGACCCGCCAGTCCTAAGAGACCTGGAATGCTACCTGGAGCTCAAGAACCACAATAAATAACGCTACATGGAGTCTGCTGCCTGCAACCTGCGGCATGATACAAGAGGAAAGTTAGCTTGAGGCTAGTGTTCTTTAGGGTCGCCCATTCACTACAGATTACGGAAGGATGAGCAGCTACCCAAGAATGGCAACCTCCATATTTCTTTCCTAGAAACTCACTTGTCATCACAAAGACAACTCTGCTATGAAGAGAACATGTGCAACTACACAGTGTTTCTCAGGGAGAATTGAGCCCGAAACTCTCTAAATCCCAATGAGGAACATAAAGTTTCCCTTCAAGCCTCATATACAAAAGGGCCCACAGAGCCTTGTCTCTGCTGTTTCTTTCTCTACGTTGTACGTCCAAGGTGCTTTAGAAGGGAGATACTTGAGTTGTTTCAACTGACTACTTTTTGGAGTGTAAGAAAAGAAGCCAATCACTTCCCATGACTCGGCATCTAGCTGTTCCCAGTGGTGCACTGCTCACAACTCACCAAACACACAGGCCATCCTGCCTGTAGTTTTCTCGTCCTAGTACAGACCCGCCTGTACTAAGAGACCTGGAATGCTTCCGAGAGCTCAAGAACCACACTGAATAACGCTACATGGATTCTGAAGCCTGCAACCCGCGGCATGAACCAAGGGGAACTTTAGCTTGAAGCTAGTGTTCAATGGGCTCGCCAGTTCATTACAGAGTACCAAAGGATGATCAGCTACGAAAGAATGGCAACCTCCATATTTCATTCCTAGAAACTCACTTGTCATCACAAAGGCAATTGTGCTACGAAGAGAATATGTGCAACTAAAGAGTTAGGGGGAATGGAGCCCACAACTCTCTAAATCCCAAAGAGGAAAATAAAGTTTCCCTTCAAGCCTTATTTTAACAGGGTCCTCAGAGCCTTAACCCTGCTCGTTCTTTCTCTATTTTGTACCTTAAAGGTGCTTTAGAAGGGAGATACTTCCGTTGTTTCAACTTGCCACAATTTACAGGTTTAAGCAAATAAGCCCTTCACTGCCCCTGGCTCGGCATCTAGCTGTTCCCAACGATACATTGCTGAGAAATGCCCAAACACACAGGCCGTCCTTCTAGGACGTTTCTCCTCCTCGTGCAGACCCACCATTACTGAGACCTGGAAGGCTTCCTAGAGCTAAAGAACCACACTGAATAAAGCTACATGGATTCTGCTGCATGCCAAACAGTGGCATGATACAAGAGGAAAGTTAGCTTGAGGCTAGTGTTCAATGGGGTCGCCAGTTCACTACAGATTACTGAAGGATGAGCAGCTACCAAGGAATGGCAACCTCCAAGTTTCTCTCCTAGCAACTCACTTGTCATCACTAAGCCAATTGTGCTATGAAGAGAACATGCGCAAGTAAAGAGTTTCTCAGGGAGAACTGAGCCCACAACTCTCTAAAGGCCAATAAGGAAAATAAAGTTTCCCTTCAGCCTTATATTCAAAATGGCCCGCAGAGCCCTGACTCTCATGCTTCTTCCTCTATTTAGTACCTCCAACGTGCTTTCGAAGGGAGATACTTGAGTTGTTTCAAGTTGCCACATTCTACAGGTTTCACAAAAAACCCCTTCACCTCCCATGTCTCGGCATCTAGGTGTTCCCAACGGTGCACTGCTCACAACTCCCCAAACACACAGGCCATCCTTCTTGTATCGTTTCTCAAGGTCGAGCAGATCCGCCAGTACTAAGAGACCTGGAATGCTTCCTAGAGCTCCAGAACCACACTGAATAAGGCTACAGAGATTGTGCTGCATGGCAACAAGTGGCATGATAGAAGAGGAACGTTAGCTTGAGGCTAGTGCTCAAACGGGGTCACCAATTCACTGAAGATTACCAAAGGACGAGCACCAGCAAAGAATGGCAAGCTCCGAGTTTCTTTCCTAGAAACTCACGTGTGGTCACAAAGGCAATTGTGCTATGAAGAGACCTCGTGCAACTACACAGTGTTTCTCAGGGAGAATTGAGCCCCCAACTCTCTAAATGCCAAAGAGGAAAATGAAGTTTCCCTTCAAGACTTATCTTCAAAGGGGCCAGCAGAGCATTGACCTTGCTGATTCTTTCTCTACTTTGTACCCACAAGGTGCTTAAGAAGGGAGATACATGAGTTCTTTCAACTTGCAAAAATGAAGAGGTTTAAGCAAAGAAGCCCTTCACAGCCTGTGACTCGGCATCTAGCTCTTCCAAAGCTGCATTGCTCATAAAGGCCCAAACACACCGGCCGTCCTTCTAATACATTGCTCATCCTAGTGTTGACCCGCCAGTCCTAAGAGACCTGGAATGCTACCTGGAGCTCAAGAACCACAATAAATAACGCTACATGGAGTCTGCTGCCTGCAACCTGCGGCATGATACAAGAGGAAAGTTAGCTTGAGGCTAGTGTTCTTTAGGGTCGCCCATTCACTACAGATTACGGAAGGATGAGCAGCTACCCAAGAATGGCAACCTCCATATTTCTTTCCTAGAAACTCACTTGTCATCACAAAGACAACTCTGCTATGAAGAGAACATGTGCAACTACACAGTGTTTCTCAGGGAGAATTGAGCCTGAAACTCTCTAAATCCCAATGAGGAACATAAAGTTTCCCTTCAAGCCTCATATACAAAAGGGCCCACAGAGCCTTGTCTCTGCTGTTTCTTTCTCTACGTTGTACGTCCAAGGTGCTTTAGAAGGGAGATACTTGAGTTGTTTCAACTGACTACTTTTTGGAGTGTAAGAAAAGAAGCCAATCACTTCCCATGACTCGGCATCTAGCTGTTCCCAGTGGTGCACTGCTCACAACTCACCAAACACACAGGCCATCCTGCCTGTAGTTTTCTCGTCCTAGTACAGACCCGCCTGTACTAAGAGACCTGGAATGCTTCCGAGAGCTCAAGAACCACACTGAATAACGCTACATGGATTCTGAAGCCTGCAACCCGCGGCATGAACCAAGGGGAACTTTAGCTTGAAGCTAGTGTTCAATGGGCTCGCCAGTTCATTACAGAGTACCAAAGGATGATCAGCTACGAAAGAATGGCAACCTCCATATTTCATTCCTAGAAACTCACTTGTCATCACAAAGGCAATTGTGCTACGAAGAGAATATGTGCAACTAAAGAGTTAGGGGGAATGGAGCCCACAACTCTCTAAATCCCAAAGAGGAAAATAAAGTTTCCCTTCAAGCCTTATTTTAACAGGGTCCTCAGAGCCTTAACCCTGCTCGTTCTTTCTCTATTTTGTACCTTAAAGGTGCTTTAGAAGGGAGATACTTCCGTTGTTTCAACTTGCCACAATTTACAGGTTTAAGCAAATAAGCCCTTCACTGCCCCTGGCTCGGCATCTAGCTGTTCCCAACGATACATTGCTGAGAAATGCCCAAACACACAGGCCGTCCTTCTAGGACGTTTCTCCTCCTCGTGCAGACCCACCATTACTGAGACCTGGAAGGCTTCCTAGAGCTAAAGAACCACACTGAATAAAGCTACATGGATTCTGCTGCATGCCAAACAGTGGCATGATACAAGAGGAAAGTTAGCTTGAGGCTAGTGTTCAATGGGGTCGCCAGTTCACTACAGATTACTGAAGGATGAGCAGCTACCAAGGAATGGCAACCTCCAAGTTTCTCTCCTAGCAACTCACTTGTCATCACTAAGCCAATTGTGCTATGAAGAGAACATGCGCAAGTAAAGAGTTTCTCAGGGAGAACTGAGCCCACAACTCTCTAAAGGCCAATAAGGAAAATAAAGTTTCCCTTCAGCCTTATATTCAAAATGGCCCGCAGAGCCCTGACTCTCATGCTTCTTCCTCTATTTAGTACCTCCAACGTGCTTTCGAAGGGAGATACTTGAGTTGTTTCAAGTTGCCACATTCTACAGGTTTCACAAAAAACCCCTTCACCTCCCATGTCTCGGCATCTAGGTGTTCCCAACGGTGCACTGCTCACAACTCCCCAAACACACAGGCCATCCTTCTTGTATCGTTTCTCAAGGTCGAGCAGATCCGCCAGTACTAAGAGACCTGGAATGCTTCCTAGAGCTCCAGAACCACACTGAATAAGGCTACAGAGATTGTGCTGCATGGCAACAAGTGGCATGATAGAAGAGGAACGTTAGCTTGAGGCTAGTGCTCAAACGGGGTCACCAATTCACTGAAGATTACCAAAGGACGAGCACCAGCAAAGAATGGCAAGCTCCGAGTTTCTTTCCTAGAAACTCACGTGTGGTCACAAAGGCAATTGTGCTATGAAGAGACCTCGTGCAACTACACAGTGTTTCTCAGGGAGAATTGAGCCCCCAACTCTCTAAATGCCAAAGAGGAAAATGAAGTTTCCCTTCAAGACTTATCTTCAAAGGGGCCAGCAGAGCATTGACCTTGCTGATTCTTTCTCTACTTTGTACCCACAAGGTGCTTAAGAAGGGAGATACATGAGTTCTTTCAACTTGCAAAAATGAAGAGGTTTAAGCAAAGAAGCCCTTCACAGCCTGTGACTCGGCATCTAGCTCTTCCAAAGCTGCATTGCTCATAAAGGCCCAAACACACCGGCCGTCCTTCTAATACATTGCTCATCCTAGTGTTGACCCGCCAGTCCTAAGAGACCTGGAATGCTACCTGGAGCTCAAGAACCACAATAAATAACGCTACATGGAGTCTGCTGCCTGCAACCTGCGGCATGATACAAGAGGAAAGTTAGCTTGAGGCTAGTGTTCTTTAGGGTCGCCCATTCACTACAGATTACGGAAGGATGAGCAGCTACCCAAGAATGGCAACCTCCATATTTCTTTCCTAGAAACTCACTTGTCATCACAAAGACAACTCTGCTATGAAGAGAACATGTGCAACTACACAGTGTTTCTCAGGGAGAATTGAGCCCGAAACTCTCTAAATCCCAATGAGGAACATAAAGTTTCCCTTCAAGCCTCATATACAAAAGGGCCCACAGAGCCTTGTCTCTGCTGTTTCTTTCTCTACGTTGTACGTCCAAGGTGCTTTAGAAGGGAGATACTTGAGTTGTTTCAACTGACTACTTTTTGGAGTGTAAGAAAAGAAGCCAATCACTTCCCATGACTCGGCATCTAGCTGTTCCCAGTGGTGCACTGCTCACAACTCACCAAACACACAGGCCATCCTGCCTGTAGTTTTCTCGTCCTAGTACAGACCCGCCTGTACTAAGAGACCTGGAATGCTTCCGAGAGCTCAAGAACCACACTGAATAACGCTACATGGATTCTGAAGCCTGCAACCCGCGGCATGAACCAAGGGGAACTTTAGCTTGAAGCTAGTGTTCAATGGGCTCGCCAGTTCATTACAGAGTACCAAAGGATGATCAGCTACGAAAGAATGGCAACCTCCATATTTCATTCCTAGAAACTCACTTGTCATCACAAAGGCAATTGTGCTACGAAGAGAATATGTGCAACTAAAGAGTTAGGGGGAATGGAGCCCACAACTCTCTAAATCCCAAAGAGGAAAATAAAGTTTCCCTTCAAGCCTTATTTTAACAGGGTCCTCAGAGCCTTAACCCTGCTCGTTCTTTCTCTATTTTGTACCTTAAAGGTGCTTTAGAAGGGAGATACTTCCGTTGTTTCAACTTGCCACAATTTACAGGTTTAAGCAAATAAGCCCTTCACTGCCCCTGGCTCGGCATCTAGCTGTTCCCAACGATACATTGCTGAGAAATGCCCAAACACACAGGCCGTCCTTCTAGGACGTTTCTCCTCCTCGTGCAGACCCACCATTACTGAGACCTGGAAGGCTTCCTAGAGCTAAAGAACCACACTGAATAAAGCTACATGGATTCTGCTGCATGCCAAACAGTGGCATGATACAAGAGGAAAGTTAGCTTGAGGCTAGTGTTCAATGGGGTCGCCAGTTCACTACAGATTACTGAAGGATGAGCAGCTACCAAGGAATGGCAACCTCCAAGTTTCTCTCCTAGCAACTCACTTGTCATCACTAAGCCAATTGTGCTATGAAGAGAACATGCGCAAGTAAAGAGTTTCTCAGGGAGAACTGAGCCCACAACTCTCTAAAGGCCAATAAGGAAAATAAAGTTTCCCTTCAGCCTTATATTCAAAATGGCCCGCAGAGCCCTGACTCTCATGCTTCTTCCTCTATTTAGTACCTCCAACGTGCTTTCGAAGGGAGATACTTGAGTTGTTTCAAGTTGCCACATTCTACAGGTTTCACAAAAAACCCCTTCACCTCCCATGTCTCGGCATCTAGGTGTTCCCAACGGTGCACTGCTCACAACTCCCCAAACACACAGGCCATCCTTCTTGTACGTTTCTCAAGGTCGAGCAGATCCGCCAGTACTAAGAGACCTGGAATGCTTCCTAGAGCTCCAGAACCACACTGAATAAGGCTACAGAGATTGTGCTGCATGGCAACAAGTGGCATGATAGAAGAGGAACGTTAGCTTGAGGCTAGTGCTCAAACGGGGTCACCAATTCACTGAAGATTACCAAAGGACGAGCACCAGCAAAGAATGGCAAGCTCCGAGTTTCTTTCCTAGAAACTCACGTGTGGTCACAAAGGCAATTGTGCTATGAAGAGACCTCGTGCAACTACACAGTGTTTCTGAGGGAGAATTGAGCCCCCAACTCTCTAAATGCCAAAGAGGAAAATGAAGTTTCCCTTCAAGACTTATCTTCAAAGGGGCCAGCAGAGCATTGACCTTGCTGATTCTTTCTCTACTTTGTACCCACAAGGTGCTTAAGAAGGGAGATACATGAGTTCTTTCAACTTGCAAAAATGAAGAGGTTTAAGCAAAGAAGCCCTTCACAGCCTGTGACTCGGCATCTAGCTCTTCCAAAGCTGCATTGCTCATAAAGGCCCAAACACACCGGCCGTCCTTCTAATACATTGCTCATCCTAGTGTTGACCCGCCAGTCCTAAGAGACCTGGAATGCTACCTGGAGCTCAAGAACCACAATAAATAACGCTACATGGAGTCTGCTGCCTGCAACCTGCGGCATGATACAAGAGGAAAGTTAGCTTGAGGCTAGTGTTCTTTAGGGTCGCCCATTCACTACAGATTACGGAAGGATGAGCAGCTACCCAAGAATGGCAACCTCCATATTTCTTTCCTAGAAACTCACTTGTCATCACAAAGACAACTCTGCTATGAAGAGAACATGTGCAACTACACAGTGTTTCTCAGGGAGAATTGAGCCCGAAACTCTCTAAATCCCAATGAGGAACATAAAGTTTCCCTTCAAGCCTCATATACAAAAGGGCCCACAGAGCCTTGTCTCTGCTGTTTCTTTCTCTACGTTGTACGTCCAAGGTGCTTTAGAAGGGAGATACTTGAGTTGTTTCAACTGACTACTTTTTGGAGTGTAAGAAAAGAAGCCAATCACTTCCCATGACTCGGCATCTAGCTGTTCCCAGTGGTGCACTGCTCACAACTCACCAAACACACAGGCCATCCTGCCTGTAGTTTTCTCGTCCTAGTACAGACCCGCCTGTACTAAGAGACCTGGAATGCTTCCGAGAGCTCAAGAACCACACTGAATAACGCTACATGGATTCTGAAGCCTGCAACCCGCGGCATGAACCAAGGGGAACTTTAGCTTGAAGCTAGTGTTCAATGGGCTCGCCAGTTCATTACAGAGTACCAAAGGATGATCAGCTACGAAAGAATGGCAACCTCCATATTTCATTCCTAGAAACTCACTTGTCATCACAAAGGCAATTGTGCTACGAAGAGAATATGTGCAACTAAAGAGTTAGGGGGAATGGAGCCCACAACTCTCTAAATCCCAAAGAGGAAAATAAAGTTTCCCTTCAAGCCTTATTTTAACAGGGTCCTCAGAGCCTTAACCCTGCTCGTTCTTTCTCTATTTTGTACCTTAAAGGTGCTTTAGAAGGGAGATACTTCCGTTGTTTCAACTTGCCACAATTTACAGGTTTAAGCAAATAAGCCCTTCACTGCCCCTGGCTCGGCATCTAGCTGTTCCCAACGATACATTGCTGAGAAATGCCCAAACACACAGGCCGTCCTTCTAGGACGTTTCTCCTCCTCGTGCAGACCCACCATTACTGAGACCTGGAAGGCTTCCTAGAGCTAAAGAACCACACTGAATAAAGCTACATGGATTCTGCTGCATGCCAAACAGTGGCATGATACAAGAGGAAAGTTAGCTTGAGGCTAGTGTTCAATGGGGTCGCCAGTTCACTACAGATTACTGAAGGATGAGCAGCTACCAAGGAATGGCAACCTCCAAGTTTCTCTCCTAGCAACTCACTTGTCATCACTAAGCCAATTGTGCTATGAAGAGAACATGCGCAAGTAAAGAGTTTCTCAGGGAGAACTGAGCCCACAACTCTCTAAAGGCCAATAAGGAAAATAAAGTTTCCCTTCAGCCTTATATTCAAAATGGCCCGCAGAGCCCTGACTCTCATGCTTCTTCCTCTATTTAGTACCTCCAACGTGCTTTCGAAGGGAGATACTTGAGTTGTTTCAAGTTGCCACATTCTACAGGTTTCACAAAAAACCCCTTCACCTCCCATGTCTCGGCATCTAGGTGTTCCCAACGGTGCACTGCTCACAACTCCCCAAACACACAGGCCATCCTTCTTGTACGTTTCTCAAGGTCGAGCAGATCCGCCAGTACTAAGAGACCTGGAATGCTTCCTAGAGCTCCAGAACCACACTGAATAAGGCTACAGAGATTGTGCTGCATGGCAACAAGTGGCATGATAGAAGAGGAACGTTAGCTTGAGGCTAGTGCTCAAACGGGGTCACCAATTCACTGAAGATTACCAAAGGACGAGCACCAGCAAAGAATGGCAAGCTCCGAGTTTCTTTCCTAGAAACTCACGTGTGGTCACAAAGGCAATTGTGCTATGAAGAGACCTCGTGCAACTACACAGTGTTTCTCAGGGAGAATTGAGCCCCCAACTCTCTAAATGCCAAAGAGGAAAATGAAGTTTCCCTTCAAGACTTATCTTCAAAGGGGCCAGCAGAGCATTGACCTTGCTGATTCTTTCTCTACTTTGTACCCACAAGGTGCTTAAGAAGGGAGATACATGAGTTCTTTCAACTTGCAAAAATGAAGAGGTTTAAGCAAAGAAGCCCTTCACAGCCTGTGACTCGGCATCTAGCTCTTCCAAAGCTGCATTGCTCATAAAGGCCCAAACACACCGGCCGTCCTTCTAATACATTGCTCATCCTAGTGTTGACCCGCCAGTCCTAAGAGACCTGGAATGCTACCTGGAGCTCAAGAACCACAATAAATAACGCTACATGGAGTCTGCTGCCTGCAACCTGCGGCATGATACAAGAGGAAAGTTAGCTTGAGGCTAGTGTTCTTTAGGGTCGCCCATTCACTACAGATTACGGAAGGATGAGCAGCTACCCAAGAATGGCAACCTCCATATTTCTTTCCTAGAAACTCACTTGTCATCACAAAGACAACTCTGCTATGAAGAGAACATGTGCAACTACACAGTGTTTCTCAGGGAGAATTGAGCCCGAAACTCTCTAAATCCCAATGAGGAACATAAAGTTTCCCTTCAAGCCTCATATACAAAAGGGCCCACAGAGCCTTGTCTCTGCTGTTTCTTTCTCTACGTTGTACGTCCAAGGTGCTTTAGAAGGGAGATACTTGAGTTGTTTCAACTGACTACTTTTTGGAGTGTAAGAAAAGAAGCCAATCACTTCCCATGACTCGGCATCTAGCTGTTCCCAGTGGTGCACTGCTCACAACTCACCAAACACACAGGCCATCCTGCCTGTAGTTTTCTCGTCCTAGTACAGACCCGCCTGTACTAAGAGACCTGGAATGCTTCCGAGAGCTCAAGAACCACACTGAATAACGCTACATGGATTCTGAAGCCTGCAACCCGCGGCATGAACCAAGGGGAACTTTAGCTTGAAGCTAGTGTTCAATGGGCTCGCCAGTTCATTACAGAGTACCAAAGGATGATCAGCTACGAAAGAATGGCAACCTCCATATTTCATTCCTAGAAACTCACTTGTCATCACAAAGGCAATTGTGCTACGAAGAGAATATGTGCAACTAAAGAGTTAGGGGGAATGGAGCCCACAACTCTCTAAATCCCAAAGAGGAAAATAAAGTTTCCCTTCAAGCCTTATTTTAACAGGGTCCTCAGAGCCTTAACCCTGCTCGTTCTTTCTCTATTTTGTACCTTAAAGGTGCTTTAGAAGGGAGATACTTCCGTTGTTTCAACTTGCCACAATTTACAGGTTTAAGCAAATAAGCCCTTCACTGCCCCTGGCTCGGCATCTAGCTGTTCCCAACGATACATTGCTGAGAAATGCCCAAACACACAGGCCGTCCTTCTAGGACGTTTCTCCTCCTCGTGCAGACCCACCATTACTGAGACCTGGAAGGCTTCCTAGAGCTAAAGAACCACACTGAATAAAGCTACATGGATTCTGCTGCATGCCAAACAGTGGCATGATACAAGAGGAAAGTTAGCTTGAGGCTAGTGTTCAATGGGGTCGCCAGTTCACTACAGATTACTGAAGGATGAGCAGCTACCAAGGAATGGCAACCTCCAAGTTTCTCTCCTAGCAACTCACTTGTCATCACTAAGCCAATTGTGCTATGAAGAGAACATGCGCAAGTAAAGAGTTTCTCAGGGAGAACTGAGCCCACAACTCTCTAAAGGCCAATAAGGAAAATAAAGTTTCCCTTCAGCCTTATATTCAAAATGGCCCGCAGAGCCCTGACTCTCATGCTTCTTCCTCTATTTAGTACCTCCAACGTGCTTTCGAAGGGAGATACTTGAGTTGTTTCAAGTTGCCACATTCTACAGGTTTCACAAAAAACCCCTTCACCTCCCATGTCTCGGCATCTAGGTGTTCCCAACGGTGCACTGCTCACAACTCCCCAAACACACAGGCCATCCTTCTTGTACGTTTCTCAAGGTCGAGCAGATCCGCCAGTACTAAGAGACCTGGAATGCTTCCTAGAGCTCCAGAACCACACTGAATAAGGCTACAGAGATTGTGCTGCATGGCAACAAGTGGCATGATAGAAGAGGAACGTTAGCTTGAGGCTAGTGCTCAAACGGGGTCACCAATTCACTGAAGATTACCAAAGGACGAGCACCAGCAAAGAATGGCAAGCTCCGAGTTTCTTTCCTAGAAACTCACGTGTGGTCACAAAGGCAATTGTGCTATGAAGAGACCTCGTGCAACTACACAGTGTTTCTCAGGGAGAATTGAGCCCCCAACTCTCTAAATGCCAAAGAGGAAAATGAAGTTTCCCTTCAAGACTTATCTTCAAAGGGGCCAGCAGAGCATTGACCTTGCTGATTCTTTCTCTACTTTGTACCCACAAGGTGCTTAAGAAGGGAGATACATGAGTTCTTTCAACTTGCAAAAATGAAGAGGTTTAAGCAAAGAAGCCCTTCACAGCCTGTGACTCGGCATCTAGCTCTTCCAAAGCTGCATTGCTCATAAAGGCCCAAACACACCGGCCGTCCTTCTAATACATTGCTCATCCTAGTGTTGACCCGCCAGTCCTAAGAGACCTGGAATGCTACCTGGAGCTCAAGAACCACAATAAATAACGCTACATGGAGTCTGCTGCCTGCAACCTGCGGCATGATACAAGAGGAAAGTTAGCTTGAGGCTAGTGTTCTTTAGGGTCGCCCATTCACTACAGATTACGGAAGGATGAGCAGCTACCCAAGAATGGCAACCTCCATATTTCTTTCCTAGAAACTCACTTGTCATCACAAAGACAACTCTGCTATGAAGAGAACATGTGCAACTACACAGTGTTTCTCAGGGAGAATTGAGCCCGAAACTCTCTAAATCCCAATGAGGAACATAAAGTTTCCCTTCAAGCCTCATATACAAAAGGGCCCACAGAGCCTTGTCTCTGCTGTTTCTTTCTCTACGTTGTACGTCCAAGGTGCTTTAGAAGGGAGATACTTGAGTTGTTTCAACTGACTACTTTTTGGAGTGTAAGAAAAGAAGCCAATCACTTCCCATGACTCGGCATCTAGCTGTTCCCAGTGGTGCACTGCTCACAACTCACCAAACACACAGGCCATCCTGCCTGTAGTTTTCTCGTCCTAGTACAGACCCGCCTGTACTAAGAGACCTGGAATGCTTCCGAGAGCTCAAGAACCACACTGAATAACGCTACATGGATTCTGAAGCCTGCAACCCGCGGCATGAACCAAGGGGAACTTTAGCTTGAAGCTAGTGTTCAATGGGCTCGCCAGTTCATTACAGAGTACCAAAGGATGATCAGCTACGAAAGAATGGCAACCTCCATATTTCATTCCTAGAAACTCACTTGTCATCACAAAGGCAATTGTGCTACGAAGAGAATATGTGCAACTAAAGAGTTAGGGGGAATGGAGCCCACAACTCTCTAAATCCCAAAGAGGAAAATAAAGTTTCCCTTCAAGCCTTATTTTAACAGGGTCCTCAGAGCCTTAACCCTGCTCGTTCTTTCTCTATTTTGTACCTTAAAGGTGCTTTAGAAGGGAGATACTTCCGTTGTTTCAACTTGCCACAATTTACAGGTTTAAGCAAATAAGCCCTTCACTGCCCCTGGCTCGGCATCTAGCTGTTCCCAACGATACATTGCTGAGAAATGCCCAAACACACAGGCCGTCCTTCTAGGACGTTTCTCCTCCTCGTGCAGACCCACCATTACTGAGACCTGGAAGGCTTCCTAGAGCTAAAGAACCACACTGAATAAAGCTACATGGATTCTGCTGCATGCCAAACAGTGGCATGATACAAGAGGAAAGTTAGCTTGAGGCTAGTGTTCAATGGGGTCGCCAGTTCACTACAGATTACTGAAGGATGAGCAGCTACCAAGGAATGGCAACCTCCAAGTTTCTCTCCTAGCAACTCACTTGTCATCACTAAGCCAATTGTGCTATGAAGAGAACATGCGCAAGTAAAGAGTTTCTCAGGGAGAACTGAGCCCACAACTCTCTAAAGGCCAATAAGGAAAATAAAGTTTCCCTTCAGCCTTATATTCAAAATGGCCCGCAGAGCCCTGACTCTCATGCTTCTTCCTCTATTTAGTACCTCCAACGTGCTTTCGAAGGGAGATACTTGAGTTGTTTCAAGTTGCCACATTCTACAGGTTTCACAAAAAACCCCTTCACCTCCCATGTCTCGGCATCTAGGTGTTCCCAACGGTGCACTGCTCACAACTCCCCAAACACACAGGCCATCCTTCTTGTACGTTTCTCAAGGTCGAGCAGATCCGCCAGTACTAAGAGACCTGGAATGCTTCCTAGAGCTCCAGAACCACACTGAATAAGGCTACAGAGATTGTGCTGCATGGCAACAAGTGGCATGATAGAAGAGGAACGTTAGCTTGAGGCTAGTGCTCAAACGGGGTCACCAATTCACTGAAGATTACCAAAGGACGAGCACCAGCAAAGAATGGCAAGCTCCGAGTTTCTTTCCTAGAAACTCACGTGTGGTCACAAAGGCAATTGTGCTATGAAGAGACCTCGTGCAACTACACAGTGTTTCTCAGGGAGAATTGAGCCCCCAACTCTCTAAATGCCAAAGAGGAAAATGAAGTTTCCCTTCAAGACTTATCTTCAAAGGGGCCAGCAGAGCATTGACCTTGCTGATTCTTTCTCTACTTTGTACCCACAAGGTGCTTAAGAAGGGAGATACATGAGTTCTTTCAACTTGCAAAAATGAAGAGGTTTAAGCAAAGAAGCCCTTCACAGCCTGTGACTCGGCATCTAGCTCTTCCAAAGCTGCATTGCTCATAAAGGCCCAAACACACCGGCCGTCCTTCTAATACATTGCTCATCCTAGTGTTGACCCGCCAGTCCTAAGAGACCTGGAATGCTACCTGGAGCTCAAGAACCACAATAAATAACGCTACATGGAGTCTGCTGCCTGCAACCTGCGGCATGATACAAGAGGAAAGTTAGCTTGAGGCTAGTGTTCTTTAGGGTCGCCCATTCACTACAGATTACGGAAGGATGAGCAGCTACCCAAGAATGGCAACCTCCATATTTCTTTCCTAGAAACTCACTTGTCATCACAAAGACAACTCTGCTATGAAGAGAACATGTGCAACTACACAGTCTTTCTCAGGGAGAATTGAGCCCGAAACTCTCTAAATCCCAATGAGGAACATAAAGTTTCCCTTCAAGCCTCATATACAAAAGGGCCCACAGAGCCTTGTCTCTGCTGTTTCTTTCTCTACGTTGTACGTCCAAGGTGCTTTAGAAGGGAGATACTTGAGTTGTTTCAACTGACTACTTTTTGGAGTGTAAGAAAAGAAGCCAATCACTTCCCATGACTCGGCATCTAGCTGTTCCCAGTGGTGCACTGCTCACAACTCACCAAACACACAGGCCATCCTGCCTGTAGTTTTCTCGTCCTAGTACAGACCCGCCTGTACTAAGAGACCTGGAATGCTTCCGAGAGCTCAAGAACCACACTGAATAACGCTACATGGATTCTGAAGCCTGCAACCCGCGGCATGAACCAAGGGGAACTTTAGCTTGAAGCTAGTGTTCAATGGGCTCGCCAGTTCATTACAGAGTACCAAAGGATGATCAGCTACGAAAGAATGGCAACCTCCATATTTCATTCCTAGAAACTCACTTGTCATCACAAAGGCAATTGTGCTACGAAGAGAATATGTGCAACTAAAGAGTTAGGGGGAATGGAGCCCACAACTCTCTAAATCCCAAAGAGGAAAATAAAGTTTCCCTTCAAGCCTTATTTTAACAGGGTCCTCAGAGCCTTAACCCTGCTCGTTCTTTCTCTATTTTGTACCTTAAAGGTGCTTTAGAAGGGAGATACTTCCGTTGTTTCAACTTGCCACAATTTACAGGTTTAAGCAAATAAGCCCTTCACTGCCCCTGGCTCGGCATCTAGCTGTTCCCAACGATACATTGCTGAGAAATGCCCAAACACACAGGCCGTCCTTCTAGGACGTTTCTCCTCCTCGTGCAGACCCACCATTACTGAGACCTGGAAGGCTTCCTAGAGCTAAAGAACCACACTGAATAAAGCTACATGGATTCTGCTGCATGCCAAACAGTGGCATGATACAAGAGGAAAGTTAGCTTGAGGCTAGTGTTCAATGGGGTCGCCAGTTCACTACAGATTACTGAAGGATGAGCAGCTACCAAGGAATGGCAACCTCCAAGTTTCTCTCCTAGCAACTCACTTGTCATCACTAAGCCAATTGTGCTATGAAGAGAACATGCGCAAGTAAAGAGTTTCTCAGGGAGAACTGAGCCCACAACTCTCTAAAGGCCAATAAGGAAAATAAAGTTTCCCTTCAGCCTTATATTCAAAATGGCCCGCAGAGCCCTGACTCTCATGCTTCTTCCTCTATTTAGTACCTCCAACGTGCTTTCGAAGGGAGATACTTGAGTTGTTTCAAGTTGCCACATTCTACAGGTTTCACAAAAAACCCCTTCACCTCCCATGTCTCGGCATCTAGGTGTTCCCAACGGTGCACTGCTCACAACTCCCCAAACACACAGGCCATCCTTCTTGTACGTTTCTCAAGGTCGAGCAGATCCGCCAGTACTAAGAGACCTGGAATGCTTCCTAGAGCTCCAGAACCACACTGAATAAGGCTACAGAGATTGTGCTGCATGGCAACAAGTGGCATGATAGAAGAGGAACGTTAGCTTGAGGCTAGTGCTCAAACGGGGTCACCAATTCACTGAAGATTACCAAAGGACGAGCACCAGCAAAGAATGGCAAGCTCCGAGTTTCTTTCCTAGAAACTCACGTGTGGTCACAAAGGCAATTGTGCTATGAAGAGACCTCGTGCAACTACACAGTGTTTCTCAGGGAGAATTGAGCCCCCAACTCTCTAAATGCCAAAGAGGAAAATGAAGTTTCCCTTCAAGACTTATCTTCAAAGGGGCCAGCAGAGCATTGACCTTGCTGATTCTTTCTCTACTTTGTACCCACAAGGTGCTTAAGAAGGGAGATACATGAGTTCTTTCAACTTGCAAAAATGAAGAGGTTTAAGCAAAGAAGCCCTTCACAGCCTGTGACTCGGCATCTAGCTCTTCCAAAGCTGCATTGCTCATAAAGGCCCAAACACACCGGCCGTCCTTCTAATACATTGCTCATCCTAGTGTTGACCCGCCAGTCCTAAGAGACCTGGAATGCTACCTGGAGCTCAAGAACCACAATAAATAACGCTACATGGAGTCTGCTGCCTGCAACCTGCGGCATGATACAAGAGGAAAGTTAGCTTGAGGCTAGTGTTCTTTAGGGTCGCCCATTCACTACAGATTACGGAAGGATGAGCAGCTACCCAAGAATGGCAACCTCCATATTTCTTTCCTAGAAACTCACTTGTCATCACAAAGACAACTCTGCTATGAAGAGAACATGTGCAACTACACAGTGTTTCTCAGGGAGAATTGAGCCCGAAACTCTCTAAATCCCAATGAGGAACATAAAGTTTCCCTTCAAGCCTCATATACAAAAGGGCCCACAGAGCCTTGTCTCTGCTGTTTCTTTCTCTACGTTGTACGTCCAAGGTGCTTTAGAAGGGAGATACTTGAGTTGTTTCAACTGACTACTTTTTGGAGTGTAAGAAAAGAAGCCAATCACTTCCCATGACTCGGCATCTAGCTGTTCCCAGTGGTGCACTGCTCACAACTCACCAAACACACAGGCCATCCTGCCTGTAGTTTTCTCGTCCTAGTACAGACCCGCCTGTACTAAGAGACCTGGAATGCTTCCGAGAGCTCAAGAACCACACTGAATAACGCTACATGGATTCTGAAGCCTGCAACCCGCGGCATGAACCAAGGGGAACTTTAGCTTGAAGCTAGTGTTCAATGGGCTCGCCAGTTCATTACAGAGTACCAAAGGATGATCAGCTACGAAAGAATGGCAACCTCCATATTTCATTCCTAGAAACTCACTTGTCATCACAAAGGCAATTGTGCTACGAAGAGAATATGTGCAACTAAAGAGTTAGGGGGAATGGAGCCCACAACTCTCTAAATCCCAAAGAGGAAAATAAAGTTTCCCTTCAAGCCTTATTTTAACAGGGTCCTCAGAGCCTTAACCCTGCTCGTTCTTTCTCTATTTTGTACCTTAAAGGTGCTTTAGAAGGGAGATACTTCCGTTGTTTCAACTTGCCACAATTTACAGGTTTAAGCAAATAAGCCCTTCACTGCCCCTGGCTCGGCATCTAGCTGTTCCCAACGATACATTGCTGAGAAATGCCCAAACACACAGGCCGTCCTTCTAGGACGTTTCTCCTCCTCGTGCAGACCCACCATTACTGAGACCTGGAAGGCTTCCTAGAGCTAAAGAACCACACTGAATAAAGCTACATGGATTCTGCTGCATGCCAAACAGTGGCATGATACAAGAGGAAAGTTAGCTTGAGGCTAGTGTTCAATGGGGTCGCCAGTTCACTACAGATTACTGAAGGATGAGCAGCTACCAAGGAATGGCAACCTCCAAGTTTCTCTCCTAGCAACTCACTTGTCATCACTAAGCCAATTGTGCTATGAAGAGAACATGCGCAAGTAAAGAGTTTCTCAGGGAGAACTGAGCCCACAACTCTCTAAAGGCCAATAAGGAAAATAAAGTTTCCCTTCAGCCTTATATTCAAAATGGCCCGCAGAGCCCTGACTCTCATGCTTCTTCCTCTATTTAGTACCTCCAACGTGCTTTCGAAGGGAGATACTTGAGTTGTTTCAAGTTGCCACATTCTACAGGTTTCACAAAAAACCCCTTCACCTCCCATGTCTCGGCATCTAGGTGTTCCCAACGGTGCACTGCTCACAACTCCCCAAACACACAGGCCATCCTTCTTGTACGTTTCTCAAGGTCGAGCAGATCCGCCAGTACTAAGAGACCTGGAATGCTTCCTAGAGCTCCAGAACCACACTGAATAAGGCTACAGAGATTGTGCTGCATGGCAACAAGTGGCATGATAGAAGAGGAACGTTAGCTTGAGGCTAGTGCTCAAACGGGGTCACCAATTCACTGAAGATTACCAAAGGACGAGCACCAGCAAAGAATGGCAAGCTCCGAGTTTCTTTCCTAGAAACTCACGTGTGGTCACAAAGGCAATTGTGCTATGAAGAGACCTCGTGCAACTACACAGTGTTTCTCAGGGAGAATTGAGCCCCCAACTCTCTAAATGCCAAAGAGGAAAATGAAGTTTCCCTTCAAGACTTATCTTCAAAGGGGCCAGCAGAGCATTGACCTTGCTGATTCTTTCTCTACTTTGTACCCACAAGGTGCTTAAGAAGGGAGATACATGAGTTCTTTCAACTTGCAAAAATGAAGAGGTTTAAGCAAAGAAGCCCTTCACAGCCTGTGACTCGGCATCTAGCTCTTCCAAAGCTGCATTGCTCATAAAGGCCCAAACACACCGGCCGTCCTTCTAATACATTGCTCATCCTAGTGTTGACCCGCCAGTCCTAAGAGACCTGGAATGCTACCTGGAGCTCAAGAACCACAATAAATAACGCTACATGGAGTCTGCTGCCTGCAACCTGCGGCATGATACAAGAGGAAAGTTAGCTTGAGGCTAGTGTTCTTTAGGGTCGCCCATTCACTACAGATTATGGAAGGATGAGCAGCTACCCAAGAATGGCAACCTCCATATTTCTTTCCTAGAAACTCACTTGTCATCACAAAGACAACTCTGCTATGAAGAGAACATGTGCAACTACACAGTGTTTCTCAGGGAGAATTGAGCCCGAAACTCTCTAAATCCCAATGAGGAACATAAAGTTTCCCTTCAAGCCTCATATACAAAAGGGCCCACAGAGCCTTGTCTCTGCTGTTTCTTTCTCTACGTTGTACGTCCAAGGTGCTTTAGAAGGGAGATACTTGAGTTGTTTCAACTGACTACTTTTTGGAGTGTAAGAAAAGAAGCCAATCACTTCCCATGACTCGGCATCTAGCTGTTCCCAGTGGTGCACTGCTCACAACTCACCAAACACACAGGCCATCCTGCCTGTAGTTTTCTCGTCCTAGTACAGACCCGCCTGTACTAAGAGACCTGGAATGCTTCCGAGAGCTCAAGAACCACACTGAATAACGCTACATGGATTCTGAAGCCTGCAACCCGCGGCATGAACCAAGGGGAACTTTAGCTTGAAGCTAGTGTTCAATGGGCTCGCCAGTTCATTACAGAGTACCAAAGGATGATCAGCTACGAAAGAATGGCAACCTCCATATTTCATTCCTAGAAACTCACTTGTCATCACAAAGGCAATTGTGCTACGAAGAGAATATGTGCAACTAAAGAGTTAGGGGGAATGGAGCCCACAACTCTCTAAATCCCAAAGAGGAAAATAAAGTTTCCCTTCAAGCCTTATTTTAACAGGGTCCTCAGAGCCTTAACCCTGCTCGTTCTTTCTCTATTTTGTACCTTAAAGGTGCTTTAGAAGGGAGATACTTCCGTTGTTTCAACTTGCCACAATTTACAGGTTTAAGCAAATAAGCCCTTCACTGCCCCTGGCTCGGCATCTAGCTGTTCCCAACGATACATTGCTGAGAAATGCCCAAACACACAGGCCGTCCTTCTAGGACGTTTCTCCTCCTCGTGCAGACCCACCATTACTGAGACCTGGAAGGCTTCCTAGAGCTAAAGAACCACACTGAATAAAGCTACATGGATTCTGCTGCATGCCAAACAGTGGCATGATACAAGAGGAAAGTTAGCTTGAGGCTAGTGTTCAATGGGGTCGCCAGTTCACTACAGATTACTGAAGGATGAGCAGCTACCAAGGAATGGCAACCTCCAAGTTTCTCTCCTAGCAACTCACTTGTCATCACTAAGCCAATTGTGCTATGAAGAGAACATGCGCAAGTAAAGAGTTTCTCAGGGAGAACTGAGCCCACAACTCTCTAAAGGCCAATAAGGAAAATAAAGTTTCCCTTCAGCCTTATATTCAAAATGGCCCGCAGAGCCCTGACTCTCATGCTTCTTCCTCTATTTAGTACCTCCAACGTGCTTTCGAAGGGAGATACTTGAGTTGTTTCAAGTTGCCACATTCTACAGGTTTCACAAAAAACCCCTTCACCTCCCATGTCTCGGCATCTAGGTGTTCCCAACGGTGCACTGCTCACAACTCCCCAAACACACAGGCCATCCTTCTTGTACGTTTCTCAAGGTCGAGCAGATCCGCCAGTACTAAGAGACCTGGAATGCTTCCTAGAGCTCCAGAACCACACTGAATAAGGCTACAGAGATTGTGCTGCATGGCAACAAGTGGCATGATAGAAGAGGAACGTTAGCTTGAGGCTAGTGCTCAAACGGGGTCACCAATTCACTGAAGATTACCAAAGGACGAGCACCAGCAAAGAATGGCAAGCTCCGAGTTTCTTTCCTAGAAACTCACGTGTGGTCACAAAGGCAATTGTGCTATGAAGAGACCTCGTGCAACTACACAGTGTTTCTCAGGGAGAATTGAGCCCCCAACTCTCTAAATGCCAAAGAGGAAAATGAAGTTTCCCTTCAAGACTTATCTTCAAAGGGGCCAGCAGAGCATTGACCTTGCTGATTCTTTCTCTACTTTGTACCCACAAGGTGCTTAAGAAGGGAGATACATGAGTTCTTTCAACTTGCAAAAATGAAGAGGTTTAAGCAAAGAAGCCCTTCACAGCCTGTGACTCGGCATCTAGCTCTTCCAAAGCTGCATTGCTCATAAAGGCCCAAACACACCGGCCGTCCTTCTAATACATTGCTCATCCTAGTGTTGACCCGCCAGTCCTAAGAGACCTGGAATGCTACCTGGAGCTCAAGAACCACAATAAATAACGCTACATGGAGTCTGCTGCCTGCAACCTGCGGCATGATACAAGAGGAAAGTTAGCTTGAGGCTAGTGTTCTTTAGGGTCGCCCATTCACTACAGATTACGGAAGGATGAGCAGCTACCCAAGAATGGCAACCTCCATATTTCTTTCCTAGAAACTCACTTGTCATCACAAAGACAACTCTGCTATGAAGAGAACATGTGCAACTACACAGTGTTTCTCAGGGAGAATTGAGCCCGAAACTCTCTAAATCCCAATGAGGAACATAAAGTTTCCCTTCAAGCCTCATATACAAAAGGGCCCACAGAGCCTTGTCTCTGCTGTTTCTTTCTCTACGTTGTACGTCCAAGGTGCTTTAGAAGGGAGATACTTGAGTTGTTTCAACTGACTACTTTTTGGAGTGTAAGAAAAGAAGCCAATCACTTCCCATGACTCGGCATCTAGCTGTTCCCAGTGGTGCACTGCTCACAACTCACCAAACACACAGGCCATCCTGCCTGTAGTTTTCTCGTCCTAGTACAGACCCGCCTGTACTAAGAGACCTGGAATGCTTCCGAGAGCTCAAGAACCACACTGAATAACGCTACATGGATTCTGAAGCCTGCAACCCGCGGCATGAACCAAGGGGAACTTTAGCTTGAAGCTAGTGTTCAATGGGCTCGCCAGTTCATTACAGAGTACCAAAGGATGATCAGCTACGAAAGAATGGCAACCTCCATATTTCATTCCTAGAAACTCACTTGTCATCACAAAGGCAATTGTGCTACGAAGAGAATATGTGCAACTAAAGAGTTAGGGGGAATGGAGCCCACAACTCTCTAAATCCCAAAGAGGAAAATAAAGTTTCCCTTCAAGCCTTATTTTAACAGGGTCCTCAGAGCCTTAACCCTGCTCGTTCTTTCTCTATTTTGTACCTTAAAGGTGCTTTAGAAGGGAGATACTTCCGTTGTTTCAACTTGCCACAATTTACAGGTTTAAGCAAATAAGCCCTTCACTGCCCCTGGCTCGGCATCTAGCTGTTCCCAACGATACATTGCTGAGAAATGCCCAAACACACAGGCCGTCCTTCTAGGACGTTTCTCCTCCTCGTGCAGACCCACCATTACTGAGACCTGGAAGGCTTCCTAGAGCTAAAGAACCACACTGAATAAAGCTACATGGATTCTGCTGCATGCCAAACAGTGGCATGATACAAGAGGAAAGTTAGCTTGAGGCTAGTGTTCAATGGGGTCGCCAGTTCACTACAGATTACTGAAGGATGAGCAGCTACCAAGGAATGGCAACCTCCAAGTTTCTCTCCTAGCAACTCACTTGTCATCACTAAGCCAATTGTGCTATGAAGAGAACATGCGCAAGTAAAGAGTTTCTCAGGGAGAACTGAGCCCACAACTCTCTAAAGGCCAATAAGGAAAATAAAGTTTCCCTTCAGCCTTATATTCAAAATGGCCCGCAGAGCCCTGACTCTCATGCTTCTTCCTCTATTTAGTACCTCCAACGTGCTTTCGAAGGGAGATACTTGAGTTGTTTCAAGTTGCCACATTCTACAGGTTTCACAAAAAACCCCTTCACCTCCCATGTCTCGGCATCTAGGTGTTCCCAACGGTGCACTGCTCACAACTCCCCAAACACACAGGCCATCCTTCTTGTACGTTTCTCAAGGTCGAGCAGATCCGCCAGTACTAAGAGACCTGGAATGCTTCCTAGAGCTCCAGAACCACACTGAATAAGGCTACAGAGATTGTGCTGCATGGCAACAAGTGGCATGATAGAAGAGGAACGTTAGCTTGAGGCTAGTGCTCAAACGGGGTCACCAATTCACTGAAGATTACCAAAGGACGAGCACCAGCAAAGAATGGCAAGCTCCGAGTTTCTTTCCTAGAAACTCACGTGTGGTCACAAAGGCAATTGTGCTATGAAGAGACCTCGTGCAACTACACAGTGTTTCTCAGGGAGAATTGAGCCCCCAACTCTCTAAATGCCAAAGAGGAAAATGAAGTTTCCCTTCAAGACTTATCTTCAAAGGGGCCAGCAGAGCATTGACCTTGCTGATTCTTTCTCTACTTTGTACCCACAAGGTGCTTAAGAAGGGAGATACATGAGTTCTTTCAACTTGCAAAAATGAAGAGGTTTAAGCAAAGAAGCCCTTCACAGCCTGTGACTCGGCATCTAGCTCTTCCAAAGCTGCATTGCTCATAAAGGCCCAAACACACCGGCCGTCCTTCTAATACATTGCTCATCCTAGTGTTGACCCGCCAGTCCTAAGAGACCTGGAATGCTACCTGGAGCTCAAGAACCACAATAAATAACGCTACATGGAGTCTGCTGCCTGCAACCTGCGGCATGATACAAGAGGAAAGTTAGCTTGAGGCTAGTGTTCTTTAGGGTCGCCCATTCACTACAGATTACGGAAGGATGAGCAGCTACCCAAGAATGGCAACCTCCATATTTCTTTCCTAGAAACTCACTTGTCATCACAAAGACAACTCTGCTATGAAGAGAACATGTGCAACTACACAGTGTTTCTCAGGGAGAATTGAGCCCGAAACTCTCTAAATCCCAATGAGGAACATAAAGTTTCCCTTCAAGCCTCATATACAAAAGGGCCCACAGAGCCTTGTCTCTGCTGTTTCTTTCTCTACGTTGTACGTCCAAGGTGCTTTAGAAGGGAGATACTTGAGTTGTTTCAACTGACTACTTTTTGGAGTGTAAGAAAAGAAGCCAATCACTTCCCATGACTCGGCATCTAGCTGTTCCCAGTGGTGCACTGCTCACAACTCACCAAACACACAGGCCATCCTGCCTGTAGTTTTCTCGTCCTAGTACAGACCCGCCTGTACTAAGAGACCTGGAATGCTTCCGAGAGCTCAAGAACCACACTGAATAACGCTACATGGATTCTGAAGCCTGCAACCCGCGGCATGAACCAAGGGGAACTTTAGCTTGAAGCTAGTGTTCAATGGGCTCGCCAGTTCATTACAGAGTACCAAAGGATGATCAGCTACGAAAGAATGGCAACCTCCATATTTCATTCCTAGAAACTCACTTGTCATCACAAAGGCAATTGTGCTACGAAGAGAATATGTGCAACTAAAGAGTTAGGGGGAATGGAGCCCACAACTCTCTAAATCCCAAAGAGGAAAATAAAGTTTCCCTTCAAGCCTTATTTTAACAGGGTCCTCAGAGCCTTAACCCTGCTCGTTCTTTCTCTATTTTGTACCTTAAAGGTGCTTTAGAAGGGAGATACTTCCGTTGTTTCAACTTGCCACAATTTACAGGTTTAAGCAAATAAGCCCTTCACTGCCCCTGGCTCGGCATCTAGCTGTTCCCAACGATACATTGCTGAGAAATGCCCAAACACACAGGCCGTCCTTCTAGGACGTTTCTCCTCCTCGTGCAGACCCACCATTACTGAGACCTGGAAGGCTTCCTAGAGCTAAAGAACCACACTGAATAAAGCTACATGGATTCTGCTGCATGCCAAACAGTGGCATGATACAAGAGGAAAGTTAGCTTGAGGCTAGTGTTCAATGGGGTCGCCAGTTCACTACAGATTACTGAAGGATGAGCAGCTACCAAGGAATGGCAACCTCCAAGTTTCTCTCCTAGCAACTCACTTGTCATCACTAAGCCAATTGTGCTATGAAGAGAACATGCGCAAGTAAAGAGTTTCTCAGGGAGAACTGAGCCCACAACTCTCTAAAGGCCAATAAGGAAAATAAAGTTTCCCTTCAGCCTTATATTCAAAATGGCCCGCAGAGCCCTGACTCTCATGCTTCTTCCTCTATTTAGTACCTCCAACGTGCTTTCGAAGGGAGATACTTGAGTTGTTTCAAGTTGCCACATTCTACAGGTTTCACAAAAAACCCCTTCACCTCCCATGTCTCGGCATCTAGGTGTTCCCAACGGTGCACTGCTCACAACTCCCCAAACACACAGGCCATCCTTCTTGTACGTTTCTCAAGGTCGAGCAGATCCGCCAGTACTAAGAGACCTGGAATGCTTCCTAGAGCTCCAGAACCACACTGAATAAGGCTACAGAGATTGTGCTGCATGGCAACAAGTGGCATGATAGAAGAGGAACGTTAGCTTGAGGCTAGTGCTCAAACGGGGTCACCAATTCACTGAAGATTACCAAAGGACGAGCACCAGCAAAGAATGGCAAGCTCCGAGTTTCTTTCCTAGAAACTCACGTGTGGTCACAAAGGCAATTGTGCTATGAAGAGACCTCGTGCAACTACACAGTGTTTCTCAGGGAGAATTGAGCCCCCAACTCTCTAAATGCCAAAGAGGAAAATGAAGTTTCCCTTCAAGACTTATCTTCAAAGGGGCCAGCAGAGCATTGACCTTGCTGATTCTTTCTCTACTTTGTACCCACAAGGTGCTTAAGAAGGGAGATACATGAGTTCTTTCAACTTGCAAAAATGAAGAGGTTTAAGCAAAGAAGCCCTTCACAGCCTGTGACTCGGCATCTAGCTCTTCCAAAGCTGCATTGCTCATAAAGGCCCAAACACACCGGCCGTCCTTCTAATACATTGCTCATCCTAGTGTTGACCCGCCAGTCCTAAGAGACCTGGAATGCTACCTGGAGCTCAAGAACCACAATAAATAACGCTACATGGAGTCTGCTGCCTGCAACCTGCGGCATGATACAAGAGGAAAGTTAGCTTGAGGCTAGTGTTCTTTAGGGTCGCCCATTCACTACAGATTACGGAAGGATGAGCAGCTACCCAAGAATGGCAACCTCCATATTTCTTTCCTAGAAACTCACTTGTCATCACAAAGACAACTCTGCTATGAAGAGAACATGTGCAACTACACAGTGTTTCTCAGGGAGAATTGAGCCCGAAACTCTCTAAATCCCAATGAGGAACATAAAGTTTCCCTTCAAGCCTCATATACAAAAGGGCCCACAGAGCCTTGTCTCTGCTGTTTCTTTCTCTACGTTGTACGTCCAAGGTGCTTTAGAAGGGAGATACTTGAGTTGTTTCAACTGACTACTTTTTGGAGTGTAAGAAAAGAAGCCAATCACTTCCCATGACTCGGCATCTAGCTGTTCCCAGTGGTGCACTGCTCACAACTCACCAAACACACAGGCCATCCTGCCTGTAGTTTTCTCGTCCTAGTACAGACCCGCCTGTACTAAGAGACCTGGAATGCTTCCGAGAGCTCAAGAACCACACTGAATAACGCTACATGGATTCTGAAGCCTGCAACCCGCGGCATGAACCAAGGGGAACTTTAGCTTGAAGCTAGTGTTCAATGGGCTCGCCAGTTCATTACAGAGTACCAAAGGATGATCAGCTACGAAAGA
Source organism: Balaenoptera physalus (assembly GCF_965194825.1). Classification (NCBI taxonomy): domain Eukaryota; kingdom Metazoa; phylum Chordata; class Mammalia; order Artiodactyla; family Balaenopteridae; genus Balaenoptera; species Balaenoptera physalus. The sequence continues at coordinate 61,161 of NW_028124598.1, forward strand.
ATGGCAACCTCCATATTTCATTCCTAGAAACTCACTTGTCATCACAAAGGCAATTGTGCTACGAAGAGAATATGTGCAACTAAAGAGTTAGGGGGAATGGAGCCCACAACTCTCTAAATCCCAAAGAGGAAAATAAAGTTTCCCTTCAAGCCTTATTTTAACAGGGTCCTCAGAGCCTTAACCCTGCTCGTTCTTTCTCTATTTTGTACCTTAAAGGTGCTTTAGAAGGGAGATACTTCCGTTGTTTCAACTTGCCACAATTTACAGGTTTAAGCAAATAAGCCCTTCACTGCCCCTGGCTCGGCATCTAGCTGTTCCCAACGATACATTGCTGAGAAATGCCCAAACACACAGGCCGTCCTTCTAGGACGTTTCTCCTCCTCGTGCAGACCCACCATTACTGAGACCTGGAAGGCTTCCTAGAGCTAAAGAACCACACTGAATAAAGCTACATGGATTCTGCTGCATGCCAAACAGTGGCATGATACAAGAGGAAAGTTAGCTTGAGGCTAGTGTTCAATGGGGTCGCCAGTTCACTACAGATTACTGAAGGATGAGCAGCTACCAAGGAATGGCAACCTCCAAGTTTCTCTCCTAGCAACTCACTTGTCATCACTAAGCCAATTGTGCTATGAAGAGAACATGCGCAAGTAAAGAGTTTCTCAGGGAGAACTGAGCCCACAACTCTCTAAAGGCCAATAAGGAAAATAAAGTTTCCCTTCAGCCTTATATTCAAAATGGCCCACAGAGCCCTGACTCTCATGCTTCTTCCTCTATTTAGTACCTCCAACGTGCTTTCGAAGGGAGATACTTGAGTTGTTTCAAGTTGCCACATTCTACAGGTTTCACAAAAAACCCCTTCACCTCCCATGTCTCGGCATCTAGGTGTTCCCAACGGTGCACTGCTCACAACTCCCCAAACACACAGGCCATCCTTCTTGTACGTTTCTCAAGGTCGAGCAGATCCGCCAGTACTAAGAGACCTGGAATGCTTCCTAGAGCTCCAGAACCACACTGAATAAGGCTACAGAGATTGTGCTGCATGGCAACAAGTGGCATGATAGAAGAGGAACGTTAGCTTGAGGCTAGTGCTCAAACGGGGTCACCAATTCACTGAAGATTACCAAAGGACGAGCACCAGCAAAGAATGGCAAGCTCCGAGTTTCTTTCCTAGAAACTCACGTGTGGTCACAAAGGCAATTGTGCTATGAAGAGACCTCGTGCAACTACACAGTGTTTCTCAGGGAGAATTGAGCCCCCAACTCTCTAAATGCCAAAGAGGAAAATGAAGTTTCCCTTCAAGACTTATCTTCAAAGGGGCCAGCAGAGCATTGACCTTGCTGATTCTTTCTCTACTTTGTACCCACAAGGTGCTTAAGAAGGGAGATACATGAGTTCTTTCAACTTGCAAAAATGAAGAGGTTTAAGCAAAGAAGCCCTTCACAGCCTGTGACTCGGCATCTAGCTCTTCCAAAGCTGCATTGCTCATAAAGGCCCAAACACACCGGCCGTCCTTCTAATACATTGCTCATCCTAGTGTTGACCCGCCAGTCCTAAGAGACCTGGAATGCTACCTGGAGCTCAAGAACCACAATAAATAACGCTACATGGAGTCTGCTGCCTGCAACCTGCGGCATGATACAAGAGGAAAGTTAGCTTGAGGCTAGTGTTCTTTAGGGTCGCCCATTCACTACAGATTACGGAAGGATGAGCAGCTACCCAAGAATGGCAACCTCCATATTTCTTTCCTAGAAACTCACTTGTCATCACAAAGACAACTCTGCTATGAAGAGAACATGTGCAACTACACAGTGTTTCTCAGGGAGAATTGAGCCCGAAACTCTCTAAATCCCAATGAGGAACATAAAGTTTCCCTTCAAGCCTCATATACAAAAGGGCCCACAGAGCCTTGTCTCTGCTGTTTCTTTCTCTACGTTGTACGTCCAAGGTGCTTTAGAAGGGAGATACTTGAGTTGTTTCAACTGACTACTTTTTGGAGTGTAAGAAAAGAAGCCAATCACTTCCCATGACTCGGCATCTAGCTGTTCCCAGTGGTGCACTGCTCACAACTCACCAAACACACAGGCCATCCTGCCTGTAGTTTTCTCGTCCTAGTACAGACCCGCCTGTACTAAGAGACCTGGAATGCTTCCGAGAGCTCAAGAACCACACTGAATAACGCTACATGGATTCTGAAGCCTGCAACCCGCGGCATGAACCAAGGGGAACTTTAGCTTGAAGCTAGTGTTCAATGGGCTCGCCAGTTCATTACAGAGTACCAAAGGATGATCAGCTACGAAAGAATGGCAACCTCCATATTTCATTCCTAGAAACTCACTTGTCATCACAAAGGCAATTGTGCTACGAAGAGAATATGTGCAACTAAAGAGTTAGGGGGAATGGAGCCCACAACTCTCTAAATCCCAAAGAGGAAAATAAAGTTTCCCTTCAAGCCTTATTTTAACAGGGTCCTCAGAGCCTTAACCCTGCTCGTTCTTTCTCTATTTTGTACCTTAAAGGTGCTTTAGAAGGGAGATACTTCCGTTGTTTCAACTTGCCACAATTTACAGGTTTAAGCAAATAAGCCCTTCACTGCCCCTGGCTCGGCATCTAGCTGTTCCCAACGATACATTGCTGAGAAATGCCCAAACACACAGGCCGTCCTTCTAGGACGTTTCTCCTCCTCGTGCAGACCCACCATTACTGAGACCTGGAAGGCTTCCTAGAGCTAAAGAACCACACTGAATAAAGCTACATGGATTCTGCTGCATGCCAAACAGTGGCATGATACAAGAGGAAAGTTAGCTTGAGGCTAGTGTTCAATGGGGTCGCCAGTTCACTACAGATTACTGAAGGATGAGCAGCTACCAAGGAATGGCAACCTCCAAGTTTCTCTCCTAGCAACTCACTTGTCATCACTAAGCCAATTGTGCTATGAAGAGAACATGCGCAAGTAAAGAGTTTCTCAGGGAGAACTGAGCCCACAACTCTCTAAAGGCCAATAAGGAAAATAAAGTTTCCCTTCAGCCTTATATTCAAAATGGCCCGCAGAGCCCTGACTCTCATGCTTCTTCCTCTATTTAGTACCTCCAACGTGCTTTCGAAGGGAGATACTTGAGTTGTTTCAAGTTGCCACATTCTACAGGTTTCACAAAAAACCCCTTCACCTCCCATGTCTCGGCATCTAGGTGTTCCCAACGGTGCACTGCTCACAACTCCCCAAACACACAGGCCATCCTTCTTGTACGTTTCTCAAGGTCGAGCAGATCCGCCAGTACTAAGAGACCTGGAATGCTTCCTAGAGCTCCAGAACCACACTGAATAAGGCTACAGAGATTGTGCTGCATGGCAACAAGTGGCATGATAGAAGAGGAACGTTAGCTTGAGGCTAGTGCTCAAACGGGGTCACCAATTCACTGAAGATTACCAAAGGACGAGCACCAGCAAAGAATGGCAAGCTCCGAGTTTCTTTCCTAGAAACTCACGTGTGGTCACAAAGGCAATTGTGCTATGAAGAGACCTCGTGCAACTACACAGTGTTTCTCAGGGAGAATTGAGCCCCCAACTCTCTAAATGCCAAAGAGGAAAATGAAGTTTCCCTTCAAGACTTATCTTCAAAGGGGCCAGCAGAGCATTGACCTTGCTGATTCTTTCTCTACTTTGTACCCACAAGGTGCTTAAGAAGGGAGATACATGAGTTCTTTCAACTTGCAAAAATGAAGAGGTTTAAGCAAAGAAGCCCTTCACAGCCTGTGACTCGGCATCTAGCTCTTCCAAAGCTGCATTGCTCATAAAGGCCCAAACACACCGGCCGTCCTTCTAATACATTGCTCATCCTAGTGTTGACCCGCCAGTCCTAAGAGACCTGGAATGCTACCTGGAGCTCAAGAACCACAATAAATAACGCTACATGGAGTCTGCTGCCTGCAACCTGCGGCATGATACAAGAGGAAAGTTAGCTTGAGGCTAGTGTTCTTTAGGGTCGCCCATTCACTACAGATTACGGAAGGATGAGCAGCTACCCAAGAATGGCAACCTCCATATTTCTTTCCTAGAAACTCACTTGTCATCACAAAGACAACTCTGCTATGAAGAGAACATGTGCAACTACACAGTGTTTCTCAGGGAGAATTGAGCCCGAAACTCTCTAAATCCCAATGAGGAACATAAAGTTTCCCTTCAAGCCTCATATACAAAAGGGCCCACAGAGCCTTGTCTCTGCTGTTTCTTTCTCTACGTTGTACGTCCAAGGTGCTTTAGAAGGGAGATACTTGAGTTGTTTCAACTGACTACTTTTTGGAGTGTAAGAAAAGAAGCCAATCACTTCCCATGACTCGGCATCTAGCTGTTCCCAGTGGTGCACTGCTCACAACTCACCAAACACACAGGCCATCCTGCCTGTAGTTTTCTCGTCCTAGTACAGACCCGCCTGTACTAAGAGACCTGGAATGCTTCCGAGAGCTCAAGAACCACACTGAATAACGCTACATGGATTCTGAAGCCTGCAACCCGCGGCATGAACCAAGGGGAACTTTAGCTTGAAGCTAGTGTTCAATGGGCTCGCCAGTTCATTACAGAGTACCAAAGGATGATCAGCTACGAAAGAATGGCAACCTCCATATTTCATTCCTAGAAACTCACTTGTCATCACAAAGGCAATTGTGCTACGAAGAGAATATGTGCAACTAAAGAGTTAGGGGGAATGGAGCCCACAACTCTCTAAATCCCAAAGAGGAAAATAAAGTTTCCCTTCAAGCCTTATTTTAACAGGGTCCTCAGAGCCTTAACCCTGCTCGTTCTTTCTCTATTTTGTACCTTAAAGGTGCTTTAGAAGGGAGATACTTCCGTTGTTTCAACTTGCCACAATTTACAGGTTTAAGCAAATAAGCCCTTCACTGCCCCTGGCTCGGCATCTAGCTGTTCCCAACGATACATTGCTGAGAAATGCCCAAACACACAGGCCGTCCTTCTAGGACGTTTCTCCTCCTCGTGCAGACCCACCATTACTGAGACCTGGAAGGCTTCCTAGAGCTAAAGAACCACACTGAATAAAGCTACATGGATTCTGCTGCATGCCAAACAGTGGCATGATACAAGAGGAAAGTTAGCTTGAGGCTAGTGTTCAATGGGGTCGCCAGTTCACTACAGATTACTGAAGGATGAGCAGCTACCAAGGAATGGCAACCTCCAAGTTTCTCTCCTAGCAACTCACTTGTCATCACTAAGCCAATTGTGCTATGAAGAGAACATGCGCAAGTAAAGAGTTTCTCAGGGAGAACTGAGCCCACAACTCTCTAAAGGCCAATAAGGAAAATAAAGTTTCCCTTCAGCCTTATATTCAAAATGGCCCGCAGAGCCCTGACTCTCATGCTTCTTCCTCTATTTAGTACCTCCAACGTGCTTTCGAAGGGAGATACTTGAGTTGTTTCAAGTTGCCACATTCTACAGGTTTCACAAAAAACCCCTTCACCTCCCATGTCTCGGCATCTAGGTGTTCCCAACGGTGCACTGCTCACAACTCCCCAAACACACAGGCCATCCTTCTTGTACGTTTCTCAAGGTCGAGCAGATCCGCCAGTACTAAGAGACCTGGAATGCTTCCTAGAGCTCCAGAACCACACTGAATAAGGCTACAGAGATTGTGCTGCATGGCAACAAGTGGCATGATAGAAGAGGAACGTTAGCTTGAGGCTAGTGCTCAAACGGGGTCACCAATTCACTGAAGATTACCAAAGGACGAGCACCAGCAAAGAATGGCAAGCTCCGAGTTTCTTTCCTAGAAACTCACGTGTGGTCACAAAGGCAATTGTGCTATGAAGAGACCTCGTGCAACTACACAGTGTTTCTCAGGGAGAATTGAGCCCCCAACTCTCTAAATGCCAAAGAGGAAAATGAAGTTTCCCTTCAAGACTTATCTTCAAAGGGGCCAGCAGAGCATTGACCTTGCTGATTCTTTCTCTACTTTGTACCCACAAGGTGCTTAAGAAGGGAGATACATGAGTTCTTTCAACTTGCAAAAATGAAGAGGTTTAAGCAAAGAAGCCCTTCACAGCCTGTGACTCGGCATCTAGCTCTTCCAAAGCTGCATTGCTCATAAAGGCCCAAACACACCGGCCGTCCTTCTAATACATTGCTCATCCTAGTGTTGACCCGCCAGTCCTAAGAGACCTGGAATGCTACCTGGAGCTCAAGAACCACAATAAATAACGCTACATGGAGTCTGCTGCCTGCAACCTGCGGCATGATACAAGAGGAAAGTTAGCTTGAGGCTAGTGTTCTTTAGGGTCGCCCATTCACTACAGATTACGGAAGGATGAGCAGCTACCCAAGAATGGCAACCTCCATATTTCTTTCCTAGAAACTCACTTGTCATCACAAAGACAACTCTGCTATGAAGAGAACATGTGCAACTACACAGTGTTTCTCAGGGAGAATTGAGCCCGAAACTCTCTAAATCCCAATGAGGAACATAAAGTTTCCCTTCAAGCCTCATATACAAAAGGGCCCACAGAGCCTTGTCTCTGCTGTTTCTTTCTCTACGTTGTACGTCCAAGGTGCTTTAGAAGGGAGATACTTGAGTTGTTTCAACTGACTACTTTTTGGAGTGTAAGAAAAGAAGCCAATCACTTCCCATGACTCGGCATCTAGCTGTTCCCAGTGGTGCACTGCTCACAACTCACCAAACACACAGGCCATCCTGCCTGTAGTTTTCTCGTCCTAGTACAGACCCGCCTGTACTAAGAGACCTGGAATGCTTCCGAGAGCTCAAGAACCACACTGAATAACGCTACATGGATTCTGAAGCCTGCAACCCGCGGCATGAACCAAGGGGAACTTTAGCTTGAAGCTAGTGTTCAATGGGCTCGCCAGTTCATTACAGAGTACCAAAGGATGATCAGCTACGAAAGAATGGCAACCTCCATATTTCATTCCTAGAAACTCACTTGTCATCACAAAGGCAATTGTGCTACGAAGAGAATATGTGCAACTAAAGAGTTAGGGGGAATGGAGCCCACAACTCTCTAAATCCCAAAGAGGAAAATAAAGTTTCCCTTCAAGCCTTATTTTAACAGGGTCCTCAGAGCCTTAACCCTGCTCGTTCTTTCTCTATTTTGTACCTTAAAGGTGCTTTAGAAGGGAGATACTTCCGTTGTTTCAACTTGCCACAATTTACAGGTTTAAGCAAATAAGCCCTTCACTGCCCCTGGCTCGGCATCTAGCTGTTCCCAACGATACATTGCTGAGAAATGCCCAAACACACAGGCCGTCCTTCTAGGACGTTTCTCCTCCTCGTGCAGACCCACCATTACTGAGACCTGGAAGGCTTCCTAGAGCTAAAGAACCACACTGAATAAAGCTACATGGATTCTGCTGCATGCCAAACAGTGGCATGATACAAGAGGAAAGTTAGCTTGAGGCTAGTGTTCAATGGGGTCGCCAGTTCACTACAGATTACTGAAGGATGAGCAGCTACCAAGGAATGGCAACCTCCAAGTTTCTCTCCTAGCAACTCACTTGTCATCACTAAGCCAATTGTGCTATGAAGAGAACATGCGCAAGTAAAGAGTTTCTCAGGGAGAACTGAGCCCACAACTCTCTAAAGGCCAATAAGGAAAATAAAGTTTCCCTTCAGCCTTATATTCAAAATGGCCCGCAGAGCCCTGACTCTCATGCTTCTTCCTCTATTTAGTACCTCCAACGTGCTTTCGAAGGGAGATACTTGAGTTGTTTCAAGTTGCCACATTCTACAGGTTTCACAAAAAACCCCTTCACCTCCCATGTCTCGGCATCTAGGTGTTCCCAACGGTGCACTGCTCACAACTCCCCAAACACACAGGCCATCCTTCTTGTACGTTTCTCAAGGTCGAGCAGATCCGCCAGTACTAAGAGACCTGGAATGCTTCCTAGAGCTCCAGAACCACACTGAATAAGGCTACAGAGATTGTGCTGCATGGCAACAAGTGGCATGATAGAAGAGGAACGTTAGCTTGAGGCTAGTGCTCAAACGGGGTCACCAATTCACTGAAGATTACCAAAGGACGAGCACCAGCAAAGAATGGCAAGCTCCGAGTTTCTTTCCTAGAAACTCACGTGTGGTCACAAAGGCAATTGTGCTATGAAGAGACCTCGTGCAACTACACAGTGTTTCTCAGGGAGAATTGAGCCCCCAACTCTCTAAATGCCAAAGAGGAAAATGAAGTTTCCCTTCAAGACTTATCTTCAAAGGGGCCAGCAGAGCATTGACCTTGCTGATTCTTTCTCTACTTTGTACCCACAAGGTGCTTAAGAAGGGAGATACATGAGTTCTTTCAACTTGCAAAAATGAAGAGGTTTAAGCAAAGAAGCCCTTCACAGCCTGTGACTCGGCATCTAGCTCTTCCAAAGCTGCATTGCTCATAAAGGCCCAAACACACCGGCCGTCCTTCTAATACATTGCTCATCCTAGTGTTGACCCGCCAGTCCTAAGAGACCTGGAATGCTACCTGGAGCTCAAGAACCACAATAAATAACGCTACATGGAGTCTGCTGCCTGCAACCTGCGGCATGATACAAGAGGAAAGTTAGCTTGAGGCTAGTGTTCTTTAGGGTCGCCCATTCACTACAGATTACGGAAGGATGAGCAGCTACCCAAGAATGGCAACCTCCATATTTCTTTCCTAGAAACTCACTTGTCATCACAAAGACAACTCTGCTATGAAGAGAACATGTGCAACTACACAGTGTTTCTCAGGGAGAATTGAGCCCGAAACTCTCTAAATCCCAATGAGGAACATAAAGTTTCCCTTCAAGCCTCATATACAAAAGGGCCCACAGAGCCTTGTCTCTGCTGTTTCTTTCTCTACGTTGTACGTCCAAGGTGCTTTAGAAGGGAGATACTTGAGTTGTTTCAACTGACTACTTTTTGGAGTGTAAGAAAAGAAGCCAATCACTTCCCATGACTCGGCATCTAGCTGTTCCCAGTGGTGCACTGCTCACAACTCACCAAACACACAGGCCATCCTGCCTGTAGTTTTCTCGTCCTAGTACAGACCCGCCTGTACTAAGAGACCTGGAATGCTTCCGAGAGCTCAAGAACCACACTGAATAACGCTACATGGATTCTGAAGCCTGCAACCCGCGGCATGAACCAAGGGGAACTTTAGCTTGAAGCTAGTGTTCAATGGGCTCGCCAGTTCATTACAGAGTACCAAAGGATGATCAGCTACGAAAGAATGGCAACCTCCATATTTCATTCCTAGAAACTCACTTGTCATCACAAAGGCAATTGTGCTACGAAGAGAATATGTGCAACTAAAGAGTTAGGGGGAATGGAGCCCACAACTCTCTAAATCCCAAAGAGGAAAATAAAGTTTCCCTTCAAGCCTTATTTTAACAGGGTCCTCAGAGCCTTAACCCTGCTCGTTCTTTCTCTATTTTGTACCTTAAAGGTGCTTTAGAAGGGAGATACTTCCGTTGTTTCAACTTGCCACAATTTACAGGTTTAAGCAAATAAGCCCTTCACTGCCCCTGGCTCGGCATCTAGCTGTTCCCAACGATACATTGCTGAGAAATGCCCAAACACACAGGCCGTCCTTCTAGGACGTTTCTCCTCCTCGTGCAGACCCACCATTACTGAGACCTGGAAGGCTTCCTAGAGCTAAAGAACCACACTGAATAAAGCTACATGGATTCTGCTGCATGCCAAACAGTGGCATGATACAAGAGGAAAGTTAGCTTGAGGCTAGTGTTCAATGGGGTCGCCAGTTCACTACAGATTACTGAAGGATGAGCAGCTACCAAGGAATGGCAACCTCCAAGTTTCTCTCCTAGCAACTCACTTGTCATCACTAAGCCAATTGTGCTATGAAGAGAACATGCGCAAGTAAAGAGTTTCTCAGGGAGAACTGAGCCCACAACTCTCTAAAGGCCAATAAGGAAAATAAAGTTTCCCTTCAGCCTTATATTCAAAATGGCCCGCAGAGCCCTGACTCTCATGCTTCTTCCTCTATTTAGTACCTCCACGTGCTTTCGAAGGGAGATACTTGAGTTGTTTCAAGTTGCCACATTCTACAGTTTCACAAAAAACCCCTTCACCTCCCATGTCTCGGCATCTAGGTGTCCCAACGGTGCACTGCTCACAACTCCCCAAACACACAGGCCATCCTTCTTGTACGTTTCTCAAGGTCGAGCAGATCCGCCAGTACTAAGAGACCTGGAATGCTTCCTAGAGCTCCAGAACCACACTGAATAAGGCTACAGAGATTGTGCTGCATGGCAACAAGTGGCATGATAGAAGAGGAACGTTAGCTTGAGGCTAGTGCTCAAACGGGGTCACCAATTCACTGAAGATTACCAAAGGACGAGCACCAGCAAAGAATGGCAAGCTCCGAGTTTCTTTCCTAGAAACTCACGTGTGGTCACAAAGGCAATTGTGCTATGAAGAGACCTCGTGCAACTACACAGTGTTTCTCAGGGAGAATTGAGCCCCCAACTCTCTAAATGCCAAAGAGGAAAATGAAGTTCCCTTCAAGACTTATCTTCAAAGGGCCAGCAGAGCATTGACCTTGCTGATTCTTTCTCTACTTTGTACCCACAAGGTGCTTAAGAAGGGAGATACATGAGTTCTTTCAACTTGCAAAAATGAAGAGGTTTAAGCAAAGAAGCCCTTCACAGCCTGTGACTCGGCATCTAGCTCTTCCAAAGCTGCATTGCTCATAAAGGCCCAAACACACCGGCCGTCCTTCTAATACATTGCTCATCCTAGTGTTGACCCGCCAGTCCTAAGAGACCTGGAATGCTACCTGGAGCTCAAGAACCACATAAATAACGCTACATGGAGTCTGCTGCCTGCAACCTGCGGCATGATACAAGAGGAAAGTTAGCTTGAGGCTAGTGTTCTTTAGGGTCGCCCATTCACTACAGATTACGGAAGGATGAGCAGCTACCCAAGAATGGCAACCTCCATATTTCTTTCCTAGAAACTCACTTGTCATCACAAAGACAACTCTGCTATGAAGAGAACATGTGCAACTACACAGTGTTTCTCAGGGAGAATTGAGCCCGAAACTCTCTAAATCCCAATGAGGAACATAAAGTTTCCCTTCAAGCCTCATATACAAAAGGGCCCACAGAGCCTTGTCTCTGCTGTTTCTTTCTCTACGTTGTACGTCCAAGGTGCTTTAGAAGGGAGATACTTGAGTTGTTTCAACTGACTACTTTTGGAGTGGTAGAAAAGAAGCCAATCACTTCCCATGACTCGGCATCTAGCTGTTCCCAGTGGTGCACTGCTCACAACTCACCAAACACACAGGCCATCCTGCTGTAGTTTTCTCGTCCTAGTACAGACCCGCCTGTACTAAGAGACCTGGAATGCTTCCGAGAGCTCAAGAACCACACTGAATAACGCTACATGGATTCTGAAGCCTGCAACCCGCGGCATGAACCAAGG